>NW_025225405.1:48053-69562 GCF_018294505.1 Triticum aestivum
TGGTATGTCTGTGCAGTCCGAATCTGAATCCAGAACGTGAGAGACTTGGACTCTATCTTCTCTTGGGCCAAAAGTGACGTGAGAGAACTTTTTGGACAGCAAATAAACATCTCTTTCTTCCTTATCTTCATATGTGGATTGTACAAATGTCCCATACACCTGCAATTAGACAAAACACAAAAGTGTGTGAAGTATTTTTGTTCTGGATAACATAAATAGATTATTGAATAGTTTGCACTAGAAATCACCTGACAAATATGCATATATGCAATATTTTTGGTCATATCCAAGGTAGTCATGTCCTCATCAGAAACCAACCCTAACTCTTGTTTCCCCACACATACGGACTCTAAAAATAGCCTATACTTAAGTATTTCGAAATTACATGGGCCTGGCCCATTAATAAGGTGACGCAGCACCTAGAATAGCCTATGGACGAATATTATGAAGTGGCATCTTGTATATTTCGTCCAAGTCTTCATGCACTCCTTATGGCGGCTTCAAAGTCCTGAAATCATCACTTGTAACTCCGTTCTTGATCCCCTTGCGCATGCCATCAACTCCATGCGTGTTCTTGCTCCAATGTTCATCCTTCTCCAAGCTAGGCCCTTCATTTGTAAGCAAAACAAATGTATCCAATTTAGGCAGCATCATAATCTCATGAACATTAGAATCATTACCAAGAAACGAAAGTACCTGGTAATTTAATTCGCGTGCGCGAGCTCTAGTAATTGGTCCAGTATATGTAACAGTAGGGGCTGTGTGATAGAGGCAAAGGTGTCCCGTCTTTCGATGAGATGGTGGATTTCGCTTTGGTGGAAGTCGACTTTGACGATCCGACTACGAACGTGCGAGGACGTCGCGCCTTAGCAATCGCTAAACCAACTCCGAGAGGTTATTGACCACGCCGGAGCACGATCAACCTGACCACGAGGGTCTGTTTCCTGCGAGCAAACGAAGAACAAGCAAGAAACTAAGATTGCAATCTGGATATTGCGAATATAAGATGAAAGCTTTATTGATCAAGGTGGGGTTCTGTGACGCCTTTGTCTGGTCGTTGAACACAAACGAAGTACGCGAAGTTGCAGCTATGGCGAACTTTTAATCTAAACAAAACCCAAAGTCTAAACGATGCCCTAAGGGCTGTATATATGGAGGAAGAGGGGGAGAATTTCGTGGCCCTTGGTGGAGGGGTCCGAAATCAACCCTATCTCTTGTTTCCCCACACATACGGACTCTAAAAATAGCCTATACTCATGTATTTCGAAATTACATGGGCCTGGCCCAATAATAAGGTGACGCAGCACCTAAAATAGCCTCGGGACGAAATTTATGAAGTGGCGTCTTGTATATTTCGTCCAAGGCTTCATGCACCCATTATGGTGGCTTCAAAGTCCTGAAATCATCACTTGTAACTCCGTTCTTGTTTCCCTTGCGCATGCCATCATCTCCATGCTTGTTCTTGCTCCAATGTTCATCCTTCTCCAAGCTAGGCCCTTCATTTGTAAGCAAAACAAATGTATCCAATTTAGGCAGCATCATATTCTCATGAACATTAGAATCATTACCAAGAAACGAAAGTACCTGGTAATTTAGTTGGCGTGCACGAGCTCTAGTAATTGGTCCAGTATGTATAGCAGCAGGGGCTGTGGGTGTAACAATTGTATTGATGTCCTCATCATCCTCCCCTTCTTGAAATGAAGTCGTCCTCGACGGAAGTTCATCTTCCTCACCCATATAAGGCTTCAAATCTGCAATGTTAAAAGTGGGACTAACCCCAAAATCTGCAGGCAGCTCAAGTTTATATGCATTATCATTTATTTTCTCTAACACCTTAAAGGGACCATCAGCACGTGGCATTAACTTTGATTTGCGCAAATCAGGAAATCTATCCTTACGCAAATGTAACCAAACAAGATCTCCAGGTGCAAACACAACATGTTTTCTACCCTTATCTCCAGCAAGTTTATATTTAGCATTCATGCGCTCAATGTTTTCCTTAGTTAACTCATGCATTTTTAAAATCAATTCAGCACGTTGTTTAGCATCAAAATTAACCTTCTCCGAAGATGGAAGAGGCAACAAATCAATAGGTGCACGAGGTAGGAAACCATACACAACTTCAAAAGGGCACATCTTAGTAGTAGAATGCAATGAACGATTATAAGCAAATTCAATATGAGGCAAGCATACCTCCCACATTTTCTTATTATTCTTCAAAACAGCCCTAAGCATAGTAGACAACGTTCTATTGACTACTTCAGTTTGTCCATCAGTTTGGGGGTGACAAGTAGTACTAAAAAGCAGTTTAGTCCCCAACTTAGCCCATAAACATCTCCAAAAGTGGCTAAGAAATTTAGTATCACGATCTGAAACAATAGTATTTGGCACACCATGCAAGCGAATAATTTCACGAAAGAACAAATCAGCAACATTAACAGCATCATCGCTTTTATGACATGGTATAAAGTGTGCCATTTTCGAGAATCTATCCACGACAACAAAAATGCTATCCCTCCCCTTCTTTGTTCGAGGTAAACCTAAAACAAAGTCCATAGATATATCCTCCCAAGGAACACTAGGTACAGGCAAAGGCATATATAAACCATGAGGATTGAGTCGTGACTTAGCTTTTTGACATGTAGTGCATCGAGCAATAAAACGCTCAACATCCCGTCTCATCTTTGGCCAAAAGAAATGTGTAGCAAGTACGTCCTCCATCTTCTTCACGCCAAAATGTCCCATTAATCCTCCTCCATGCGCTTCCTGCAACAACAAAAGACGAACGGAGCTAGCTGGAATGCATAGCTTGTTAGCACGAAACACAAATCCATCGTTAACGACAAACTTGTTCTGATAGAGGCAAAGGTGTCCCGTCTTTCGATGAGATGGTGGATTTCGCTTTGGTGGAAGTCGACTTTGACGATCCGACTACGAACGTGCGAGGACGTCGCGCCTTAGCAATCGCTAAACCAACCCCGAGAGGTTATTGACCACGCCGGAGCACGATCAACCTGACCACGAGGGTCTGTTTCCTGCGAGCAAACGAAGAACAAGCAAGAAACTAAGATTGCAATCTGGATATTGCGAATATAAGATGAAAGCTTTATTGATCAAAGTGGGGTTCTGTGACGCCTTTGTCTGGTCGTTGAACACAAACGAAGTACGCGAAGTTGCAGCTATGGCGAACTTTTAATCTAAACAAAACCCAAAGTCTAAACGATGCCCTAAGGGCTGTATATATGGAGGAAGAGGGGGAGAATTTCGTGGCCCTTGGTGGAGGGGTCCGAAATCAACCCTATCTCTTGTTTCCCCACACATACGGACTCTAAAAATAGCCTATACTTATGTATTTCGAAATTACATGGGCCTGGCCCAATAATAAGGTGACGCAGCACCTAAAATAGCCTCGGGACGAAATTTATGAAGTGGCGTCTTGTATATTTCGTCCAAGGCTTCATGCACCCATTATGGTGGCTTCAAAGTCCTGAAATCATCACTTGTAACTCCGTTCTTGTTTCCCTTGCGCATGCCATCATCTCCATGCTCGTTCTTGCTCCAATGTTCATCCTTCTCCAAACTAGGCCCTTCATTTGTAAGCAAAACAAATGTATCCAATTTAGGCAGCATCATATTCTCATGAACATTAGAATCATTACCAAGAAACGAAAGTACCTGGTAATTTAATTGGCGTGCACGAGCTCTAGTAATTGGTCCAGTATGTATAGCAGCAGGGGCTGTGGGTGTAACAATTGTATTGATGTCCTCATCATCCTCCCCTTCTTGAAATGAAGTCGTCCTCGACGGAAGTTCATCTTCCCCACCCAAATAAGGCTTCAAATCTGCAATGTTAAAAGTGGGACTAACCCCAAAATCTGCAGGCAGCTCAAGTTTATATGCATTATCATTTATTTTCTCTAACACCTTAAAGGGACCATCAGCACGTGGCATTAACTTTGATTTGCGCAAATCAGGAAATCTATCCTTACGCAAATGTAACCAAACAAGATCTCCAGGTGCAAACACAACATGTTTTCTACCCTTATCTCCAGCAAGTTTATATTTAGCATTCATGCGCTCAATGTTTTCCTTAGTTAACTCATGCATTTTTAAAATCAATTCAGCACGTTGTTTAGCATCAAAATTAACCTTCTCCGAAGATGGAAGAGGCAACAAATCAATAGGTGCACGAGGTAGGAAACCATACACAACTTCAAAAGGGCATATCTTAGTAGTAGAATGCAATGAACGATTATAAGCAAATTCAATATGAGGCAAGCATTCCTCCCACATTTTCTTATTATTCTTCAAAACAGCCCTAAGCATAGTAGACAACATTCTATTGACTACTTCAGTTTGTCCATCAGTTTGGGGGTGACAAGTAGTACTAAAAAGCAGTTTAGTCCCCAACTTAGCCCATAAACATCTCCAAAAGTGGCTAAGAAATTTAGTATCACGATCTGAAACAATAGTATTTGGCACACCATGCAAGCGAATAATTTCACGAAAGAACAAATCAGCAACATTAACAGCATCATCGCTTTTATGACATGGTATAAAGTGTGCCATTTTCGAGAATCTATCCACGACAACAAATATGCTATCCCTCCCCTTCTTTGTTCGAGGTAAACCTAAAACAAAGTCCATAGATATATCCTCTCAAGGAACACTAGGTACAGGCAAAGGCATATATAAACCATGAGGATTGAGTCGTGACTTAGCTTTTTGACATGTAGTGCATCGAGCAATAAAACGCTCAACATCCCGTCTCATCTTTGGCCAAAAGAAATGTGTAGCAAGTACGTCCTCCGTCTTCTTCACGCCAAAGTGTCCCATTAATCCTCCTCCATGCGCCTCCTGCAACAACATAAGACGAACGGAGCTAGCTGGAATGCATAGCTTGTTAGCACGAAACACAAATCCATCGTTAACGACAAACTTGTTCCACATTCTTCCTTCTTTACAATTCTGCATTACATCTTTAAAATCAGCATCATGCACATATTGATCTTTGATGGTCTCCAAACCAAATATTTTGAAGTCAAGTTGTGAAAGCATAGTATAGCGACGAGACAATGCATCAGCAATAACATTTTCTTTTCCCTTCTTGTGTTTAATGACATAAGGGAAAGTCTCAATGAATTCAACCCATTTAGCATGTCTACGATTCAGTTTAGCTTGACTTTTAATATGTTTCAAAGATTCATGATCAGAATGTATAACAAATTCTTTGGGCCATAAATAATGTTGCCATGTTTCTAAAGTCCGAACAAGAGCATATAATTCTTTATCATAAGTAGAATAATTCAGACTAGGCCCACTCAATTTTTCAGAAAAGTATGCAACAGGTTTGCCATCTTGTAATAACACACCTCCTAATCCAAGTCCACTAGCATCACATTCAAGCTCAAAAGTCTTATTAAAATCAGGAAGTTGGAGTAAAGGAGCATGTGTCAACTTATCTTTCAATACCGTGAAGGCTTCTTCCTGTGCGGTACCCCAAACAAAAGGCACATCCTTCTTTGTAAGCTCGTTGAGAGGTGCAGCAATGGTGCTGAAATCTCTCACAAAACGCCTATAGAATCCAGCGAGGCCAAGAAAACTCCTCACTTGTGTGACCGTTTTGGGCTGCGGCCAACTCTCAATAGCTTCAATCTTGGCTTTGTCAACTTCAATTCCCTGTGGAGTAACAACATAGCCAAGAAAAGATACTCGGTCGGTGCAAAAGGTGCACTTCCCAAGGTTACCAAACAAACGTGCATCACGTAGAGCAATAAAAACAGCACGTAAATGTTCCAAATGTTCTTCCAAAGATCTGCTATAAATCAGTATGTCACCAAAGTAAACTACCACAAATCGTCCAATGAAAGCACGTAAAACTTCGTTCATTAATCTCATGAAAGTACTAGGTGCATTAGTTAACCCAAAAGGCATGACTAACCACTCATATAATCCAAACTTAGTTTTAAATGCTGTTTTCCATTCATCTCCCAATTTCATACGAATTTGATGGTAGCCACTACGCAAATCAACTTTGGAGAATATTGTAGAGCCACTCAATTCATCAAGCATATCATCTAGCCTAGGAATAGGATGACGATAACGAATAGTAATATTATTAATGCCTCTACAATCAACACACATACGTGATGTACCATCCTTTTTCGGCACTAGAATAATAGGAACAGCACAAGGACTAAGGGATTCACGTATATAACCTTTATCGAGAAGCTCTTGTACTTGGCGCATAATCTCCTTCGTCTCCTCTGGATTGGTACGGTATGGTGCACGGTTTGGCAGTGAAGCACCGGGAATTAAGTCAATCTGATGCTCAATCCCTCGAATAGGCGGTAATCCCGGTGGCACGTCTTGTGGAAAGACGTCAGCGAACTCCTGCAAAATGTTAGTGACAGCAGGAGGCAAAGAGGAAGGCACGTCCTCGAATGAAAATAATGCCTCTTTGCACACAAAAGCATAGCAAACAGATTTGCTGAAATCTAGCTCATCAATATCAGATTTGGTGGCAAATAAACATGCACTTTTCAATTTAATTTCAGAAGCAACACTAGATGGTTTACTATTAGACTTCATTTGTTGCTCAAATTCTTTTGCCACAATCTGATTTTCACTCTTATTCGTCTCCTGTTTTGCTTTATTAGCTCTATTAATATCATCTTTCAAAATGGAATCAGGAGTCATAGGAAGCAAAGTAATATTTTTATCCTTATGAACAAGAGTATAGTGATTGTTTCTACCATGGTGTACAGAATTTTTATCAAATTGCCATGGTCTACCAAGTAATAAGGAACATGCTTGCATAGGTACCACATCACAATCAACATAATCAGCATATGTAGATATACTAAAATGCACACGAACAGTACGTGTTACCTGAACCTTGCCGCTGTTGTTGAACCATTGGATGTAGTAAGGATGTGGATGTGGTCTTGTGGTGAGAGAAAGCTTCTCGACCATCTCCATGCTAGCCAAGTTGTTGCAGCTCCCTCCGTCTATGATGACGCGCACAGAACGTTCCTTCACAACTCCCTTGGTATGGAACAAATTGTGCCTCTGATTTTGCTCAGCTTGTGTGACCTGCACACTCAAAACACGTTGAGCAACTAAACATTCATACCTGTCAGCGTCTTCAGGAGCCATGTATTGCGTCTCATGATCAGAATCATCTCCACCATGTTCTTCACGTGTAATAAGAGCCAAAGTCTCCTCATCATAGTCACTAGCGGACTCATATCCACCATCCGCGGTAGCAATCATCACACGCGGAGATTTGCATTCTCTCGCATAATGACCTCCTCCCTTACAACGACGACAAATAATATCACTTGTGTGCCCTGTTGATGCCATGGAAGAAGAAGAACGTTGTGCAGGCCCCGCAGGTGCGCTCTTGGCAGATAATGGTGGTTTGATAGAGGCAAAGGTGTCCCGTCTTTCGATGAGATGGTGGATTTCGCTTTGGTGGAAGTCGACTTTGACGATCCGACTACGAACGTGCGAGGACGTCGCGCCTTAGCAATCGCTAAACCAACTCCGAGAGGTTATTGACCACGCCGGAGCACGATCAACCTGACCACGAGGGTCTGTTTCCTGCGAGCAAACGAAGAACAAGCAAGAAACTAAGATTGCAATCTGGATATTGCGAATATAAGATGAAAGCTTTATTGATCAAGGTGGGGTTCTGTGACGCCTTTGTCTGGTCGTTGAACACAAACGAAGTACGCGAAGTTGCAGCTATGGCGAACTTTTAATCTAAACAAAACCCAAAGTCTAAACGATGCCCTAAGGGCTGTATATATGGAGGAAGAGGGGGAGAATTTCGTGGCCCTTGGTGGAGGGGTCCGAAATCAACCCTATCTCTTGTTTCCACACACATACGGACTCTAAAAATAGCCTATACTTATGTATTTCGAAATTACATGGGCCTGGCCCAATAATAAGGTGACGCAGCACCTAAAATAGCCTCGGGACGAAATTTATGAAGTGGCGTCTTGTATATTTCGTCCAAGGCTTCATGCACCCATTATGGTGGCTTCAAAGTCCTGAAATCATCACTTGTAACTCCGTTCTTGTTTCCCTTGCGCATGCCATCATCTCCATGCTTGTTCTTGCTCCAATGTTCATCCTTCTCCAAGCTAGGCCCTTCATTTGTAAGCAAAACAAATGTATCCAATTTAGGCAGCATCATATTCTCATGAACATTAGAATCATTACCAAGAAACGAAAGTACCTGGTAATTTAGTTGGCGTGCACGAGCTCTAGTAATTGGTCCAGTATGTATAGCAGCAGGGGCTGTGGGTGTAACAATTGTATTGATGTCCTCATCATTAGTCATGCCTTTTGGGTTAACTAATGCACCTAGTACTTTCATGAGATTAATGAACGAAGTTTTACGTGCTTTCATTGGACGATTTTATGGTAGTTTACTTTGATGACATATTGATTTATAGCAGATCTTTGGAGGAACATTTGGAACATTTACGTGCTGTTTTTATTGCTCTACGTGATGCACGTTTGTTTGGTAACCTTGGGAAGTGCACCTTTTGCACCGACCGAGTATCTTTTCTTGGCTATGTTGTTACTCCACAGGGAATTGAAGTTGATAAAGCCAAGATTGAAGCCATTGAGAGTTGGCCGCAGCCCAAAACGGTCACACAAGTGAGGAGTTTTCTTGGCCTCGCTGGATTCTATAGGCGTTTTGTGAGAGATTTCAGCACCATTGCTGCACCTCTCAATGAGCTTACAAAGAAAGATGTGCCTTTTCTTTGGGGTACCGCACAGGAAGAAGCCTTCACGGTATTGAAAGATAAGTTGACACATGCTCCTTTACTCCAACTTCCTGATTTTAATAAGACTTTTGAGCTTGAATGTGATGCTAGCGGAATTGGATTAGGAGGTGTGTTATTACAAGATGGCAAACCTGTTGCATACTTTTCTGAAAAATTGAGTGGGCCTAGTCTGAATTATTCTACTTATGATAAAGAATTATATGCTCTTGTTCGGACTTTAGAAACATGGCAACATTATTTATGGCCCAAAGAATTTGTTATACATTCTGATCATGAATCTTTGAAACATATTAAAAGTCAAGCTAAACTGAATCGTAGACATGCTAAATGGGTTGAATTCATTGAGACTTTCCCTTATGTCATTAAACACAAGAAGGGAAAAGAAAATGTTATTGCTGATGTATTGTCTCGTCGCTATACTATGCTTTCACAACTTGACTTCAAAATATTTGGTTTGGAGACCATCAAAGATCAATATGTGCATGATGCTGATTTTAAAGATGTAATGCAGAATTGTAAAGAAGGAAGAATGTGGAACAAGTTTGTCGTTAACGATGGATTTGTGTTTCGTGCTAACAAGCTATGCATTCCAGCTAGCTCCGTTCGTCTTTTGTTGTTGCAGGAGGCGCATGGAGGAGGATTAATGGGACACTTTGGCGTGAAGAAGACGGAGGACGTACTTGCTACACATTTCTTTTGGCCAAAGATGAGACGGGATGTTGAGCGTTTTATTGCTCGATGCACTACATGTCAAAAAGCTAAGTCACGACTCAATCCTCATGGTTTATATACACCTTTGCCTGTACCTAGTGTTCCTTGGGAGGATATATCTATGGACTTTGTTTTAGGTTTACCTCGAACAAAGAAGGGGAGGGATAGCATATTTGTTGTCGTGGATAGATTCTCAAAAATGGCACACTTTATACCATGTCATAAAAGCGATGATGCTGTTAATGTTGCTGATTTGTTCTTTCGTGAAATTATTCGCTTGCATGGTGTGCCAAATACTATTGTTTCAGATCGTGATACTAAATTTCTTAGCCACTTTTGGAGATGTTTATGGGCTAAGTTGGGGACTAAACTGCTTTTTAGTACTACTTCTCACCCCCAAACTGATGGACAAACTGAAGTAGTCAATAGAACGTTGTCTACTATGCTTAGGGCTGTTTTGAAGAATAATAAGAAAATGTGGGAGGAATGTTTGCCTCATATTGAATTTGCTTATAATCGTTCATTGCATTCTACTACTAAGATGTGCCCTTTTGAAGTTGTGTATGGTTTCCTACCTCGTGCACCTATTGATTTGTTGCCTCTTCCATCTTCGGAGAAGGTTAATTTTGATGCTAAACAACGTGCTGAATTGATTTTAAAAATGCATGAGTTAACTAAGGAAAACTGATAGAGGCAAAGGTGTCCCGTCTTTCGATGAGATGATGGATTTCGCTTTGGTGGAAGTCGACTTTGACGATCCGACTACGAACGTGCGAAGACGTCGCGCCTTAGCAATCGCTAAACCAACTCCGAGAGGTTATTGACCACGCTGGAGCACGATCAACCTGACCACGAGGGTCTGTTTCCTGCGAGCAAACGAAGAACAAGCAAGAAACTAAGATTGCAATCTGGATATTGCGAATATAAGATGAAAGCTTTATTGATCAAGGTGGGGTTCTGTGACGCCTTTGTCTGGTCGTTGAACACAAACGAAGTACGCGAAGTTGCAGCTATGGCGAACTTTTAATCTAAACAAAACCCAAAGTCTAAACGATGCCCTAAGGGCTGTATATATGGAGGAAGAGGGGGAGAATTTCGTGGCCCTTGGTGGAGGGGTCCGAAATCAACCCTATCTCTTGTTTCCCCACACATACGGACTCTAAAAATAGCCTATACTTATGTATTTCGAAATTACATGGGCCTGGCCCAATAATAAGGTGACGCAGCACCTAAAATAGCCTCGGGACGAAATTTATGAAGTGGCGTCTTGTATATTTCGTCCAAGGCTTCATGCACCCATTATGGTGGCTTCAAAGTCCTGAAATCATCACTTGTAACTCCGTTCTTGTTTCCCTTGCGCATGCCATCATCTCCATGCTTGTTCTTGCTCCAATGTTCATCCTTCTCCAAACTAGGCCCTTCATTTGTAAGCAAAACAAATGTATCCAATTTAGGCAGCATCATATTCTCATGAACATTAGAATCATTACCAAGAAACGAAAGTACCTGGTAATTTAATTGGCGTGCACGAGCTCTAGTAATTGGTCCAGTATGTATAGCAGCAGGGGCTGTGGGTGTAACAATTGTATTGATGTCCTCATCACTGTGGGTGTAACAATGGTATTGATGTCCTCATCATGCTCTCATTTGGAAGTTACATGAGCTTCGGTTGGTAAGTGAGGTGAGCTTGAGTTGTTATCCACATATATGCTTCTAGTACTATAGGGCTTTTGGAGAACTAACCATGGCAGGTGAAAAAAACGAGTATGATGTTGAAGGAAATGGGCATCTCAATCAGCCCGTCACACGGTTTCACTTCAACGCATTACGTGATCATTTACGCCGAGAGTTCAGAAATAGCCTTGACCCAATTGAAGATAAGCAAGACAAGTTGTCGAGAGATTTGCAGCAACTTATGGGTAATGTTGATGAGCAACTCACTCAGAACATGGCATCCATGAGGACTGGTATTGTTGCTGATATTGTGCGAGAACTTTGTCAAAACCGAGAAGATGCAAGTGTCCATGGTGAAGAACAAAATGTAACTGATGGGGAAGGTGCTGCCTCCAATGCACAAGCTAGAAGAAACCGTGCTCCTGCTCCCCATGCCATGAGACCTCCTGGTCCCGGACGTGGAAATGATCATGGTAATGGACGTGGTCATCATGAAGCTGCTGCTGGTCGTGGTCTTAGAGGAGGCCACCGAAGAGCAAATCTGTACCATGAAGGTAGTGGAGATGAGTTTGATGAAGATGAAGAAGGCATGCACCAGAATGACAGATTTCATCATCGTAGAAACTATGGTCGTGGACGGCAGGAGGAGGAGAGGTTTGGAAAGGTGAAATTTACCATGCCCAAGTTTGATGGTGGATCTGATCCAGAAAGTTATCTCACATGGGAATTGAAGGTTGACAAGATTTTCCGCATGCACAACTACTCTGAAGAGAAGAAATTAGCAATGGCCTCACTTGAGTTTGAAGACTATGCTCTAATTTGGTGGGAGCAAGTTCAGATTTAGCGAGAAGAAGAAGGAGAGCCTGCTGTTGCTACATGGACAGAAATGAAAAGAGAGATGAGGGCAAGATTTGTCCCAAGGCATTATAGACGTGACATCTTGGATAAGCTCCAGAATTTGAGGCAAGGAAAGTTATCAGTTGAGGAGTATCATAAGGAGATGGTGAAGGCAATGATAAGAGCCAACATACATGAAGATGAGGAGCGGTCCATGGCAAGGTTCCTCTATGGGCTGAATCCTAATGTTAAACGAGTGGTTGATTTGCAGCCATATCGTAATGTAGTAGAGCTGGTACATCTTGCTTCTAAGGCTGAACGTCAATTGCAAGAAGACTCGAAGCAAAATAGAACTACGTCCTTCACAGCTCGAGCTACATCAAGTGGGAGTAAGTTTATACCTCAATTCAACATTGGTCGAGGTATTATGACTAGTTCTGGTGGTGGAAATCAGCCCCATGCACGTGCAGCCACGAGCAGAAATGATGCATCAAATTCGAAGGAGAAGAGCAAATTTGCAGCTCCTAATTCATCCTCCATTGGCTCCATGGGGAAAACTAGTGAGATAGAGTGCTTTACATGTAAGGGACGTGGCCACATGAAGAAGGATTGTCCCAACAAGCGTACCATGCTGAGCACCGAGAATGGAGAATATGAGTCTTGTAGTGAACCTGAAGAAGAAACTGAAGATGGTGATGGTTCAGATGGTGATGAGCAAACCTATTGTGATTATGAGCAAGGTGCCTCTCTTGTTGTCACTAAAGTTTTGAGTGTGCAGATCAAAGAAGCTGAGAATGGACAACGACACAATCTGTTTCAAACAAGAGCCAAAGTGCAAGACAAGGTATGCAAGGTAATTGTTGATGGTGGGAGTTGTCACAATCTTGCAAGCAAAGAAATGTGTGATAAGCTTGGGCTGAAGCTGCTACAACACCCTCATCCATATCATATACAATGGTTGAGTGAATGTGGAGAGATTAAGATCACACACATGGTACAGGTGCAATTCAAGATTGGAGATTATAATGACACCGTTGAGTGTGATGTGGTGCCAATGAAGGTGTGTCACTTGCTGTTGGGCAGACCGTGGCAATATGATCATTCAGCTCAACATTGTGGCAGAACCAATCAATACACCATCAAGTGGAGAGGAAAAGACTTGGTGCTTAGACCCATGACACCCCAACAAATCATGGCTGAGCACTTGCAGAAAGTTTCTGAAGTAAAAATAGTGAGTAAGAAAGAGGGAGAGAAAAAGAGCAAGAGGGAGATCCACAAATCGGTGAGTGAGCGCCACAAGCCAAATCTGAGAGAGAAGAATAAAAGAGAGGGAGAGAACTTAGTAATGTTAGCCACCAAATCAGAACTGAGAGATGTGAGGCTCAACCCAAATCAAGTGGTCGTTGTACTTGTGTACAAAGATGCTTTGCTTTCAGCTAACGACTTAACATGTCTCCCTAGTGCTATTTGTGATGTCTTGCAGGAACTCGAGGATGCTTTTCCGGAGGAAGTACCCGCTGGTCTACCTCCCTTGCGTGGCATAGAACATCAGATTGACCTCATTCCAGGAGCATCACTTCCGAATCGACCTCCCTACCGCACCAATCCTGAAGAAACAAAGGAGATACAAAGGCAGGTACAAGAACTTTTAGATAAAGGTTATGTGCGTGAAAGCTTAAGTCCTTGTGCTGTACCTGTGATTTTGGTGCCCAAGAAAGATGACACATGGCGATTGGTAATGGATTGTAGGCCTATCAATATTATAACTATTAGGTATCGTCATCCTATTCCTAGGTTAGATGATATGCTTGATGAATTGAGTGGCTCTACTGTTTTCTCTAAAATTGATTTGAGGAGTGGATACCATCAGATTAGGACGAAAGAAGGAGATGAATGGAAAACTGCTTTCAAAACAAAATTTGGGTTGTATGAGTGGTTAGTCATGCCTTTTGGATTAACTAATGCACCAAGTACATTCATGAGTTGATGAACCATGTTTTGAGAGCTTACATTGGAAAATTTGTTGTTGTGTACTTTGATGACATCCTAATCTATAGCAGATCCATTGAGGAACATATTGAACATCTAAAACAAGTGCTGAATGTGCTAAGGACAGAAAAACTATATGCTAACGTTGAGAAGTGCTCCTTTTGCACGAACAAGGTTGTTTTTCTTGGCTATGTCGTTTCAGGACAGGGAATTGAAGTGGATGAATGTAAGGTGGAAGCAATCAAGAATTGGCCAACTCCAATGAATGTAAGCCAGGTGAGAAGTTTTCATGGCCTTGCTGGTTTCTACCGGAGGTTTGTGAAAGATTTTAGTACAATTGCTGCACCTTTGAATGAATTGACAAAGAAAGGAATTCCCTTTAAATGGGGTGCACCACAAGAAGAAGCATTTCTTGAGCTTAAAAAACAATTAACTGAAGCACCTTTGCTGATTCTACCTGATTTCACTAAAACTTTTGAGATAGAATGTGATGCTAGTGGAATAGGTGTTGGAGGTGTGTTAATGCAAGAACGAAAACCAATAGCATATTTTAGTGAGAAGCTGAGTGGTGCACAACTGAATTATTCTGTTTATGATAAGGAGTTGTATGCCTTGGTTAGAGTGCTTGAAACTTGGCAACACTACTTATGGCCTAAAGAGTTTATTGTACATTCTGATCATGAGGCCTTGAAATATTTGAAAGGCCAAGCTAAACTGAATCGTAGGCATGCTAAATGGGTAGAATTCATTGAAACTTTCCCATATGTTGTGAAGTATAAGAAAGGAAGGGAAAACATGGTTGCTGATGCTTTGTCCCGTAGGCATGTTCTTTTGACACAATTAGAAGTGAAGGTACCAGGACTTGAGAGCTTAAAAGAACTGTATTGCACTAATCATATATTTTCAGAACCATATGCAAAATGTAAAGATGGGAAAGGATGGGATAAATACCATGTGCATGATGGGTTCCTTTTTAGGGCTAACAAGTTGTGTGTTCCAGATTCGTCGGTTAGGCCTTTGTTGTTGCAGGAATCACATGCAAGAGGATTAATGGGACACTTTGGTCGTGAGAAAACTTATGAGCTGTTGGCCGATCACTTTTATTGACCAAAGATGAGGAAGGACGTTGAGAGATTTGTGCAGCGATGCATCATATGCCACAAAGCTAAGTCTAAACTAAAAAACCATGGTTTATATACTCCACTACCTGTTCCAAATGCTCCTTGGGAAGATATTAGCATGGATTTTGTTTTAGGACTGCCTAGGACTAAGAGGGGGAGGGATTCAGTTTTTGTTGTGGTTGATAGGTTCTCAAAAATGGCACACTTCATTCCGTGCCACAAGAACGACGATGCTTCACATGTTGCTGATTTGTTTTTGAGGGAAGTTGTTCGCTTGCATGGAATGCCAAGGACTATTGTTTCAGATCGAGATGTGAAGTTCATGAGCTACTTTTGGAAAACATTGTGGGCAAAATTAGGAACCAAGTTGCTGTTTTCAACAACGTGTCACCCCCAAACTGATGGGCAAATAGAGGTAGTGAACCGCACACTCTTAGCCTTGCTGCGTACAATGATCAAGAAGAATTTGAAGGAGTGGGAAGAGTGTTTGCCGCACGTGGAGTTTGCTTACAATCGAGAGTTCACTCTACCACAAACATGTGCCCGTTTGAGGTGGTATATGGATTCAAACCACTTGCACCAATTGACTTGCTGCCACTTCCATTGCAAGAGAGATGTAACATGGAGGCTTCCAAGCGTGCTGCATATGTGAAGAAGATTCATGAGAAGACCAAAGAAGAGATAGGAAGGAAGTCCAAGTACTATGCTGCTAAGGCAAACAAAAATCGCAAGAAGGTAACTTTTGAGCCCGGAGATCTGGTTTGGATACATTTGCGCAAAGATCGGTTCCCAGAGAAGCGCAAATCCAAGCTAATGCCTCGTGGAGATGGACCATTCAAAGTCTTGGCCAAGAGCAATGACAATGCTTACAAAATCGAGCTTCCTGAAGACTATGATGTGAGTCCAACTTTCAACGTTGCTGATTTGTCTCCATGCTTTGATCAAGGGGGTCAAGAGTCGAGGACGACTCCTTATGAAGAGGGGGAGGATGATGAGGACATCCCAGGTTCACCTCGTTTATCATCTTCTCCTGATGATAAATCTCAGCCATCAAGTGAAGCTTCTACAAAGAAGATCTATTTGGGTCCCATGACAAGGATCCGTGCCAAACAAATAGCATAAGAGGTGAACGCGCTCCTAGCTTATCATAATTCAAATGACCATGAGAACTTTATACTGCCTAAATCTTGTGTGCTGATTTTACTTAGGTACAATGTCGAGGACAACCAACAACATTCAGCACATGAAGAACCAAGTTTTGGAGCCCATTCAACAAGTTTAAAGAGAACAAGTTTCAACTCTGATGAAAGCCTTGTTTTGGTGACAAGGACAACTAGTTACACCGCAAGGAAGAATAGCAAGCCATCTCAACACTCTATTGTTGCATGCGCAGTTCCAGAATTCATCCCAGAACTTGCTGAATCATGCAACGCAAATATATGAGCATCCAGGATGTGTGGGAGTACAAAATGGAGAGCATATGAAGTCTACTTTCAGGAAAATCAAATGGTGCATCATTTGGAGTCCTGAGTCAAAGGATATGAGAGTTCCAATGCAAGCTGCCCAGGGCATTAATTGCTGCGCGAGGCTCCATGAGTTTGCTCCCTTGACCAGCTGGTTAGCACGAATTTGAGCCCCTCTTTTGGCCTGGTTTCACACCTAAACTAGGAGGGTTGTTCCTAGTATAAATACCCCTTCCCCCACTTCAGCCACAACTCTTTGGCAATTTGATTTCAGCATAGGTTAGCTAAGTGCAACCAGAATATTGTTTGAGAGTTCACTTCCTCCTTAGCTCTTGTAATCTTGCCTTGTGAAAGGGTAAACTCACTTTGTGATTTTATAACAGCAGCCGTTGAGGCGGTGACCAGTTCGTGCTTCCAACTTCGTGCGTGGTTGCGTGGATTGGAACTAAGAGTGTGGTTGGGCGAATACTTGTCGCTGGTTGTTGCATTTGCAATAGTTAGCTTCGGTCTCATCAGGTTGCACTAGTGATGAGGACATGACTACCTTGGATATGACCAAAAATATTGCATATATGCATATTTATCAGGTGATTTCTAGTGCACACTATTCAATAATCTATTTATGTTATCCAGAACAAAAATACTTCACACACTTTTGTGTTTTGTCTAATTGCAGGTGTATGGAACATTTGTACAATCCACATATGAAGATAAGGAAGAAAGAGATGTTTATTTGCTGTCCAAAAAGTTCTCTCACGTCACTTTTGGCCCAAGAGAAGATAGAGTCCAAGTCTCTCACGTTCTGGATTCAGATTCGGACTGCACAGACACACCTGACTCAAAACGGACACAAGTTTTTCATACGGACTCCGAATTGGGTGATTTTTTTTTGTTGGAAACTAGATTTCGTGCACTTTCCAACCCAATTGGAATCACCTTCAAATTCGTCCGGAGCGTTGAGTTTGGACGAAACAATCTGATGCTGCAGCAGAATCCGAGTCAAACTACAAGTCCAAAGGTGTTACATCACCTCCACTTGGGCCCATTGGCCTTGTACGACCTAGATTTAGTTTTAGGCTGCCTTGGGACGTCCTCCCACCTCCTTGGCCGCCACCCCTTGCTCCTATATAAGTAGATCCATCTAGTAGCTTTTCCTGGGGATTTGTTTAGTTAAAAGTTAGCCATTGCAACTTCGTGTACTTCGTTTGTGTCCAACGACCAGACCAAGACCGCTTCCGGATCCCCACCATTATCAATACCTCATATATATTTGCAATATTCAGATTGCTTTATCATATTCTTGCTTGTTCTTCGATTGCTTGCAGGAATAGACCTTCGTGGTCAGGCTGACCGTGCTTCCGGCATCGTCAGTAACCTCAGGAGATTGGTTTAGCGATTGCTAAGGCGCAACGTCGTGCACGTTTGTAGTCGGATCGTCAAAGTCGTCTCCACCAAATCGATAGTTATCATCTCATCGAAAGATCGGGACCCTCGCCTCTATCAAGTGGTATCAGTTTTCAGGTTGCTCGGTGAGAATTTCCAGTTTTCCTAGATTAGATTTACTTTCTTACCTATTGTCCAAGAAAAAGCCACAAAAAAGAGTTAGATCTATTCATCCTTGGTCCAAGCCAGTCTGAGCCTTTGCAATTTTCTTTTCATTGATTGCATAGTTGAATTATCGATTGCATTGTCGTGTCGAGTTGCTGGTCTTAGTGTCTAGTTCGTTTAGAGTTTCGAGTTCTGTTCACATTAGTCACGCCACCGCTGCATCATTATCTCTTCCGCTGTCCACCACCCATCCATCAATTTCCACCACGTGCTACCCACCATTCATTGTCATAATAATAGTTGAGATCGTTCACATCTTCACTTGATCCAATCTGCATCTTATCTAGTTTGTTTTGGAAAGAGGGAGAAAAAAAGAGAGAAAAAAAAGAGAGAAAAAAAGGAAAAAAAGTCAGAGAAAAAAAAGGAGAGAAAGAAAAAAAAAGTGTGAGGAAAAAAAAAGAGAGAAGAAAAAAAAACAAAAAAATCGGCACAAACTTTTTCAGGGGAAAGTTGGAGACAAAGTTGTTGATATATCCTGCTTGGCTGTTGTTTCACCTCATTATCTTCACTGTTGTTGTGATCTTCACTTATATCTTGCTGTCAAGAGCTACTTAGTATCCTTCATTGATGCTAGTTGTGCTACGTCGTGACCTCATTAGTGATGATGAGGACATGACTACCTTGGATATGACCAAAAATATTGCATATATGCATATTTGTCAGGTGATTTCTAGTGCAAACTATTCAATAATCTATTTATGTTATCCAGAACAAAAATACTTCACACACTTTTGTGTTTTGTCTAATTGCAGGTGTATGGGACATTTGTACAATCCACATATGAAGATAAGGAAGAAAGAGATGTTTATTTGCTGTCCAAAAAGTTCTCTCACGTCACTTTTGGCCCAAGAGAAGATAGAGTCCAAGTCTCTCACGTTCTGGATTCGGATTCGGACTGCACAGACACACCTGACTCAAAACGCACACAAGTTTTTCATATGGACTCCGAATTGGGTGATTCGTTTTTTTGTTGGAAACTAGATTTCGTGCACTTTCCAACCCAATTGGAATCACCTTCAAATTCGTCCGGAGCGTTGAGTTGTGGACGAAACAATCTGATGCTGCAGCAGAATCCGAGTCAAACTACAAGTCCAAAGGTGTTACATCACCTCCACTTGGGCCCATTGGCCTTGTACGACCTAGATTTAGTTTTAGGCTGCCTTGGGACGTCCTCCCACCTCCTTGGCCGCCACCCCTTGCTCCTATATAAGTAGATCCATCTAGTAGCTTTTCCTTGGGATTTGTTTAGTTAAAAGTTAGCCATTGCAACTTCGTGTGCTTCGTTTGTGTCCAACGACCAGACCAAGACCACTTTTCGGATCCCCACCATTATCAATACTTCATACATATTCGCGATATTCAGATTGCTTTTATCGTATTCCTTCTTGTTCTTCGATTGCTTGCAGGAATAGACCTTCGTGGTCAGGTTGATCGTGCTCCGGCGTGGTCAATAACCTCTCGGAGTTGGTTTAGCGATTGCTAAGGCACAACGTCGTTGCACGTTTGTAGTCGGATCGTCAAAGTCGTCTCCACCAAATCGATAGTTATCATCTCATCGAAAGATCGGGACACCCCGCCTCTATCAAGTGGTATCAGTTTTCAGGTTGCTCGGTGAGAATTTCCAGTTTTCCTAGATTAGATTTATTTTCTTACCTATTGTCCAAGAAAAAGCCACACAAAAAAAAAGTTAGATCTGTTCATCCTTTATCCAAGCCAGTCTGAGCCTTTGCAATTTTCTATTCATTGCTTGCATAGTTGAATTATTGGTTGCATCGTCGTGTAAGTTGCTGGTCTTAGCGTCTAGTTCCTTTAGAGTTTCGAGTTCTGTTCACATTAGTCACGCCGCCGCTGCATCATTATCCCTTCCGCTGTCCACCATCCCATCTATTAATTTCCACCACGTGCTACGCACTGTTCATTGTCATAATCATAGTTGAGGTCATTCACATCTTCGCCTGATCCAATCTGCATCTTATCTAGTTTGTCTTGAAAAAAAAAGATAGAGAAAAAAAAGAGAAAAAAGGAAAAAAAAGAAAAAGAGAGAGAAGAAAAAGAAAAAAAAAGCGTGAGAAAAAAAAGAGAGAAGAAAAAAAATTGGATCTATCTAGAATCAATCTCGTACCTGAATTCGGATTGGAATCTGTTTTGCGCACTGTTCAGTAAAACAGGTGTATCTTCCTCATACGAAGTCCGTTTTGGCTCCGTGAGTACTCAAATTGAAGCTAGCGACGAGCCGCATCTAAATAGTTGCAGAAGCTAGTTCAATATTTGACACCTCAAAATCGGCTTCTAAATAGGTCTTTTTGCCCTCTGAAGTTCGTGAACACAGCTTGTTCCAATTTTTCAGGCCAGTTTTAGAATTCTTTGACTCCTCATATCAACTCGGAATTGAGTGATTCTTTTTGCATTGGAAAGCTTGAGTTAGTAGCATTCTTTGAAAGAATTTATCAGAAAATTGGCTCAAACTTTTCAAGAGGAAAATTGGAGAGAGAGTTGTTGTATATCCTGTTTGGCAGTTGTTTTTCATCATTATCTTTACTGCCGTTGTGATCTTCACTTATATCTTGCTGTCCAGAGCTACTTAGTATCCTTCATTGATGCTAGTTGTGCTACGCCGTGACCTCATTAGTGTTCTAGGCTCGCGTCTCTAGTCCGGTCTAGCCTAGGACCAGCACAGTACCGTCGTTGAGCGTTTATTCAACATTGCATCTTTGAATTGATTATTGCTAATCTTTTGCTACCATATATAGCCAACCCAGCTCCACATATTTCTACACCGTGTATACGTACGCTCCCCTGGCAATCGCTTTACTATTCGGAGTTACTTGACACCGCTGGTTGCCGATCACCGCCTGCTGCATGGTAAGAACTTGTAAGACATTGATATTTGCTTTACTGTGAGCGTTTTACCACCACATCCTAGTAGTTATAGGAACATTATTTTTGGGTTTTGTTTCTTGTTCTACTAATCATGACAGGATCCAGAGTCAATTCATGGGCTTTGTCGATCGCGGGAGACGTGCCACCACCTTTGCAAATACCACAACCGTCACGAGAGGTGCACAAACATCCAAATGCACATGATCAGGTTAATGTATCTATACCACCATTTAATGGCCGTTTTAAACCTGCTTTATATATTGAATGGGAGTTCGACATAAAAAATATATTTGCTTCCCATAATTTTGATGAACATAAAAAGGTTAAGGTTGCGGTTGGTTCTTTCACTGGTTATGCTTTGGTTTGGTGGAGTGAATATTGTCGGTTACACCCTGATTATATACCTACTACTTGGGATGATT
>NW_025225405.1:71273-72652 GCF_018294505.1 Triticum aestivum
CTTGCAGGAATAGACCTTCGTGGTCAGGCTGACCGTGCTTCCGGCATCGTCAGTAACCTCAGGAGATTGGTTTAGCGATTGCTAAGGCGCAACGTCGTGCACGTTTGTAGTCGGATCATCAAAGTCGTCTCCACCAAATCGATAGTTATCATCTCATCGAAAGATCGGGACACCCTCGCCTCTATCAATTCCTGCAAGCAATCGAAGAACGAGCAAGAATATGATAAAGCAATCTGAATATTGCAAATATATATGAGGTATTGATAATGGTGGGGATCCGGAAGCGGTCTTGGTCTGGTCGTTGGACACACACGAAGTACACGAAGTTGCAATGGCTAACTTTTAACTAAACAAATCCCCAGGAAAAGCTACTAGATGGATCTACTTATATAGGAGCAAGGGGTGGTGGCCAAGGAGGTGGGAGGACGTCCCAAGGCAGCCTAAAACTAAATCTAGGTCGTACAAGGCCAATGGGCCCAAGTGGAGGTGATGTAACACCTTTGGACTTGTAGTTTGAGTCGGATTCTGCTGCAGCATCAGATTGTTTCGTCCACAACTCAACGCTCCAGACGAATTTGAAGGTGATTCCAATTGGGTTGGAAAGTGCACGAAATCTAGTTTCCAACAAAAAAAATCACCCAATTCGGAGTCCGTATGAAAAACTTGTGTCCGTTTTGAGTCAGGTGTGTCTGTGCAGTCCGAATCTGAATCCAGAACGTGAGAGACTTGGACTCTATCTTCTCTTGGGCCAAAAGTGACATGAGAGAACTTTTTGGATAGCAAATAAACATCTCTTTCTTCCTTATCTTCATATGTGGATTGTACAAATGTCCCATACACCTGCAATTAGACAAAACACAAAAGTGTGTGAAGTATTTTTGTTCTGGATAACATAAATAGATTATTGAATAGTTTGCACTAGAAATCACCTGACAAATATGCATATATGCCATATTTTTGGTCATATCCAAGGTAGTCATGTCCTCATCATCCTCCCCTTCTTGAAAATAAAGCCGTGCTCGGCGTTGGTTAATCTGAAATGTGGCTAACAAAAGAGACAAGGTGTACATGTTGTATATGTATATGTCATTCATTTTTACTTCCCTTGATTTTTGCATATATGACACATGAATAGATGAGTAACTTGCATAGTTCATAAAATCTAAAGCCAAAAAATTAGCACAAGAAGTAGAAGGCATGAAAATATTGCAACTCAGTTTGCACATATAAGTGAAGCTCTTATTCATTTCAAAAGATTGACAATGTTCATCATTAAACCATCCCAACATTGGTGAATAAACCTTACTTGCATCAAATTTACATGCTACAACATGCTTAAATAAGCAAACATGCAATAAGTCATTCAACACAGAATCATC
>NW_025225405.1:76954-101709 GCF_018294505.1 Triticum aestivum
TCTCTTTTTTTTCTCACGCTTTTTTTTTCTTTTTCTTCTCTCTTTTTCTTTTTTTTCCTCTCTTTTTTTCCTCTATCTTTTTTTTCTCCCTCTTTCCAAGACAAACTAGATAAGATGCAGATTGGATCAGGCGAAGATGTGAATGACCTCAACTATGATTATGACAATGAACAGTGCGTAGCACGTGGTGGAAATTAATGGATGGAATGGTGGACAGCGGAAGGGATAATGATGCAGCTGCGGCGTGACTAATGTGAACAGAACTCGAAACTCTAAAGAAACTAGACACTAAGACCAGCAACTAACACGACGATGCAACCGATAATTCAACTATGCAAGCAATGAATAGAAAATTGCAAAGGCTCGGACTGGCTTGGATAAATGATGAACAGATCTAACTTTTTTTATGGCTTTTTCATGGACTGTAGGTATGAATGACAGATGCGATCTAAACTATGAAAAACTGTAAAATCTCACCGAGCAACCTGAAAACTGATACGACTTGATAGAGGCGAGGGTCCCGATCTTTCGATGAGATGATAACTATCGATTTGGTGGAGATGACCTTGACGATCCAACTACAATCGTGCACGACGTTGCGCCTTAGCAATCGCTAAACCAATCTCCTGAGGTTACTGACGATGCCGGAAGCACGGTCAGCCTGACCACGAAGGTCTATTCCTGCAAGCAATCGAAGAACGAGCAAGAATATGATAAAGCAATCTGAATATTGCAAATATATATGAGGTATTGATAATGGTGGGGATCCGTAAGCGGTCTTGGTCTGGTCGTTGGACACAAACGAAGTACACGAAGTTGCAATGGCTAACTTTTAACTAAACAAATCCCAAGGAAAAGCTACTAGATGGATCTACTTATATAGGAGCAAGGGGTGGCGGCCAAGGAGGTGGGAGGACGTCCCAAGGCAGCCTAAAACTAAATCTAGGTCGTACAAGGCCAATGGGCCCAAGTGGAGGTGATGTAACACCTTTGGACTTGTAGTTTGACTCGGATTCTGCTGCAGCATCAGATTGTTTCGTCCACAACTCAACGCTCCGGACGAATTTGAAGGTGATTCCAATTGGGTTGGAAAGTGCACGAAATCTAGTTTCCAACAAAAAAAGAATCACCCAATTCGGAGTCCGTATGAAAAACTTGTGTGCGTTTTGAGTCAGGTGTGTCTATGCAGTCCGAATCTGAATCCAGAACGTGAGAGACTTGGACTCTATCTTCTCTTGGGCCAAAAGTGACGTGAGAGAACTTTTTGGACAGCAAATAAACATCTCTTTCTTCCTTATCTTCATATGTGGATTGTATAAATGTCCCATACACCTGCAATTAGACAAAACACAAAAGTGTGTGAAGTATTTTTGTTCTGGATAACATAAATAGATTATTGAATAGTTTGCACTACAAATCACCTGACAAATATGCATATATGCAATATTTTTGGTCATATCCAAGGTAGTCATGTCCTCATCAGTACTGTGCTGGTCCTAGGCTAGACCGGACTAGAGACGCGAGCCTAGAACACTAATGAGGTCACGGCGTAGCACAACTAGCATCAATGAAGGATACTAAGTAGCTCTTGACAGCAAGATACAAGTGAAGATCACAACGGCAGTGAAGATAATGATGAAAAACAACTGCCAAGCAGGATATACAACAACTCTCTCTCCAACTTTCCTCTTGAAAAGTTTGGGACAATTTTCTGATAAATACTTTCAAAGAATGCTACTAACTCAAGCTTTCCAATGCAAAAAGAATCACTCAATGCCGAGTTGATATGAGGAGTCAAAGAATTCTAAAACTGGCCTGAAAAATTGGAACAAGTTGTGTTCACGAACTTCGGAGGGCAAAAAGACCTATTTAGAAGCCGATTTTGAGGTGTCAAATATTGAACTAGCTTCTGCAACTATTTAGATGCGGCTCGTCGCTATCTTCAATTTGAGTACTCACGGAGCCAAAACTGACTTCGTATGAGGAAGATACACCTGTTTTACTGAACAGTGCGCAAAACAGATTCCAATCCGAATTCAGGTACGAGATTGATTCTAGATAGATCCAATTTTTTTTCTTCTCTCTTTTTTTTTCTCACGCCTTTTTTTTCTTTTTCTTCTCCCTCTTTTTCTTTTTTTTTCTTTCCTTTTTTCTCTTTTTTTTTCTTTATCTTCTTTTTCTCCCTCTTTCCAAGACAAACTAGATAAGATGCAGATTCGATCAGGCGAAGATGTGAGTGACCTCAACTATGATTATGACAATAAACAGTGCGTAGCACATGGTGGAAATTGGTGGATGGGATGGTGGACAGCGGATGGGATAATGATGCAGCGGCTGCGTGACTAATGTGAACAGAACTCGAAACTCTAAAGGAACTAGACACTAAGACCAGCAACTCGACACGGCGATGCAACCGATAATTCAATAATGCAAACAATGAAAAGAAAATTGCAAAGGCTCGGTCTGGCTAGGACAAAGGATGAATAGATCTAACTTTTGTTTTGTGGCCTTTTCTTGGACAATAGGTAAGAAAATAAACTAATCTAGGAAAAACTGGAAATTCTCACCGATCAACCTGAAAACTGATACCACTTGATAGAGGCGAGGGTGTCCCGATCTTTCGATGAGATGATAACTATCGATTTGGTGGAGACGACTTTGACGATCCGACTACAGACGTGCACAATGTTGCGCCTTGGCAATCGCTAAACCAATCTCCTGAGGTTACTGACGATGCCGGAAGCACGGTCAGCCTGACCACGAAGGTCTATTCCTGCAAGCAGTCGAAGAACGAGCAAGAATATGATAAAGCAATCTGAATATTGCAAATATATATGAGGTATTGATAATGGTGGGGATCCGAAAGCGGTCTTGGTCTGGTCGTTGGACACAAACGAAGTACACGAAGTTGCAATGGCTAACTTTTAACTAAACAAATCCCCAGGAAAAGCTACTAGATGGATCTACTTATATAGGAGCAAGGGGTGGCGGCCAAGGAGGTGGGAGGACGTCCCAAGGCAGCCTAAAACTAAATCTAGGTCGTACAAGGCCAATGGGCCCAAGTGGAGGTGATGTAACACCTTTGGACTTGTAGTTTGACTCGGATTCTGCTGCAGCATCAGATTGTTTCGTCCACAACTCAACGCTCCGGACGAATTTGAAGGTGGTACCAATTGGGTTGGAAAGTGCACGAAATCTAGTTTCCAACAAAAAAAAATCACCCAATTCAGAGTCCGTATGAAAAACTTGTGTGCGTTTTGAGTCAGGTGTGTCTGTGCAGTCCGAATCTGAATCCAGAACGTGAGAGACTTGGACTCTATCTTCTCTTGGGCCAAAAGTGACGTGAGAGAACTTTTTGGACAGCAAATAAACATCTCTTTCTTCCTTATCTTCATATGTGGATTGTACAAATGTCCCATACACCTGCAATTAGACAAAACACAAAAGTGTGTGAAGTATTTTTGTTCTGGATAACATAAATAGATTATTGAATAGTTTGCACTAGAAATCACCTGACAAATATGCATATATGCAATATTTTTGGTCATATCCAAGGTAGTCATGTCCTCATCAACTAGTTATCCTTTACCCGACAGCGTTGTTGGTTGGGATCGAGGGTTTCCTTCGTACCCTTCAGGTGGCGTTGATTCGCAACATAGAGCCGATCCTCCGTGAAGATTGGGCAACCCCGTATCATAGGATATTTCTATGGACTTTGTTTTAGGTTTACCTCGAACAAAGAAGGGGAGGGATAGCATATTTGTTGTCGTGGATAGATTCTCGAAAATGGCACACTTTATACCATGTCATAAAAGCGATGATGCGGTTAATGTTGCTGATTTTTTCTTTCGTGAAATTATTCGCTTGCGTGGTGTGCCAAATACTATTGTTTCAGATCGTGATACTAAATTTCATAGCCACTTTTGGAGATGTTTATGGGCTAAGTTGGGGACTAAACTGCTTTTTAGTACTACTTGTCACCCCCAAACTGATGGACAAACTGAAGTAGTTAATAGAACATTGTCTACTCTGCGTAGGGCTGTTTTGAAGAATAATAAGAAAATGTGGGAAGAATGCTTGCCTCATATTGAATTTGCTTATAATCGTTCATTGCATTCTACTACTAAGATGTGCCCTTTTGAAATTGTGTATGGTTTCCTACCTCATGCACCTATTGATTTGTTGCCTCTTCCATCTTCGGAGAAGGTTAATTTTGATGCTAAAGAACGTTCTGAATTGATTTTAAAAATGGATGAGTTAACTAAGGAAAACATTGAGCGTATGAATGTTGAATATAAACTTGCTGGAGATAAGGGTAGAAAACATGTTGTGTTTGCACCTGGAGATCTTGTTTGGTTACATTTACGTAAAGATAGATTTCCTAATCTGCGCAAATCAAAGCTAATGCCACATGCTGATGGTCCTTTTAAGGTGTTAGAGAAAATAAATGATAATGCATATAAACTTGAGCTACCTGTAGATTTCGGGGTTAGTCCCACTTTTAACATTGCAGATTTGAAGCCTTATTTAGGTGAGGAAGGTGAGCTTCCGTCGAGGACGACTTCATTTCAAGAAGGGGAGGATGATGAGGACATCAATACCATTGTTTCACCCACAACCCCTACTGTTACATATACTGGACCAATTACTAGAGCTCGCGCACGCCAATTAAATTACCAGGTACTTTCGTTTCTTGGTAATGATTCTAATGTTCATGAGAATATGATGCTGCCTAAATTGGATACATTTGTTTTGCTTACAAATGAAGGGCCTAGCTTGGAGAAGGATGAACATTGGAGCAAGAACACGGATGGAGTTGATGGCATGCGCAAGGGGATCAAGAACGGAGTTACAAGTGATGATTTCAGAACTTTGTAGCCACCCTAATGAGTGCATGAAGCCTTGGACGAAATATACAAGATGCCACTTCATAATATTCGTCCATAGGCTATTCTAGGTGCTGCGTCACCTTATTAATGGGCCAGGCCCATGTAATTTTGAAATACTTAAGTATAGGATATTTTTAGAGTCTGTATGTGTGGGGAAACAAGAGTTAGGGTTGGTTTCGGACCCCACCCTCAAGGGCCACGAAATTCCCCCCCCCCCTCTTCCTCCATATATACAGCCCTTAGGGCGTCGTTTAGACTTTGGGTTTTGTTTAGATTAAAAGTTCGCCATAGCTGCAACTTCTCGTACTTCGTTTGTGTCCAACGACCAGACCAAGACGTCACAAAACCCCACCTTGATCAATAAAGCTTTCATCTTATATTCGCAATATCCAGATTGCAATCTCAGTTTCTTGCTTGTTCTTCGTTTGCTCGCAGGAAACAGACCCTCGTGGTCAGGTTGATCGTGCTCCGGCGTGGTCAATAACCCTCGGAAGTTGGTTTAGCGATTGCTAAGGCGCGACATCTCGCACGTTCGTAGTCGGATCATCAAGCTCGACTCCCACAGAAAACGATAGCCACCATCTCATCGAAACATCGGGACCCCTTTGCCTCTATCACAAACAAGCTTTTAAGCAAAAAGGAAAGATAAGCAAAGAGCTTTTAAGAAAGAACCATAGCATCATACAACATTAAGATTGTCATACTAGATCATCTTGGATCATATCATCGGAACACCTTGCATAGAACATACTTGGGATAGAAGTCGTTGCATTTTTGCTAAGTAGGTTGTGCACAAGTTCTTGTATCCGCCTATTGTGCAATCGTGCTAGCGTCTCTCTAGTGTTGTGCAACATGAGCATTTTTGTGGATTCCACATTTTGGCTCATCCTTGGTTGCCCAACCCCACTTATCTTTTTGCGTGTGTGTTTCCGTGCACCTTATATTCTTGGTCTACATGTTACACTACATCTTGCAAATCCTTTTGATGCGGAGCATCCTTCCATCATCCCCATGGACTCTACACCGACACATCAAGCCCCACGTGGACCTATGACAAGAGCGAGAACACGTGCTTTTGATGCGGAGCACCCACACCTCCAACGGCACCACTTGGACTAATGACACGAGCCCGAGCCAAAGCTATCGAAGATAAGGTGAACTCACTCCTCTCCGAACTTCCACTTTTTATGCATGAGACATGGCTACTACCTAAGTCTGAGGTGTTGTGCATGATTAGGTACCAAGAGGGTCCTCCCGAAGATGCACATGAAGATGTACAAGTCCCCAACTCCATGGATGAGGAGAACCAACGGAAGGAGCCAGGAGCATCTCCCAGGCCCCGGACATCCGGCCCCTGGAGCGCCTTCCTCTACAGCAACCCAGCCGCAGAAGGCTACATGCCCCGTACATCCAGCCCCGGCAGCCCGGACATCCGGCCCCTCCCGAGCTCCCGGACATCCGGCCACCGGCCCGGAAATCCGGGCCCTCTGAACCCGAGAGCAACATATGTCCCCGCTCCAGCCTGGACATCCCCCCCAGCCTGGACATCCGGTGTCGCCTGAACACCGGGACATCTGGCCCGACACCCGGACGTCCGGCCTCCCTGTCTACGCAGAGTAAAGGGCCGAGGCCCGTGTATCCCCTTCTCCCCTAGACTATATATATTCTATCCCGTACAACTTTCTAGGGTTAGCAAATGTTTAGCTCATATTTGTGAGAGAGCTTTGCTCATCCACTTGGTTACCTTCTCCTTGGAGATTCGAGCCTCCACCGGAGAAGATCCCCCAAGCGGATTCAACACCCCTCTTCAGGGAAGAACATCAAGACCTCCTGATAGAGGCGAGGGTCCCGATCTTTCGATGAGATGATAACTATCGATTTGGTGGAGACGACTTTGACGATCCGACTACAAACATGCACGACGTTGCGCCTTAGCAATCGCTAAACCAATCTCCTGAGGTTACTGACGATGCCGGAAGCACGGTCAGCCTGACCACGAAGGTCTATTCCTACAAGCAATCGAAGAACGAGAAAGAATATGATAAAGCAATCTGAATATTGCAAATATATATGAGGTATTGATAATGGTGGGGATCCGTAAGCGGTCTTGGTCTGGTCGTTGGACACAAACGAAGTACACGAGGTTGCAATGGCTAACTTTTAACTAAACAAATCCCAAGGAAAAGCTACTAGATGGATCTACTTATATAGGAGCAAGGGGTGGCGGCCAAGGAGGTGGGAGGACGTCCCAAGGCAGCCTAAAACTAAATCTAGGTCGTACAAGGCCAATGGGCCCAAGTGGAGTTGATGTAACACCTTTGGACTTGTAGTTTGACTCGGATTCTGCTGCAGCATCAGATTGTTTCGTCCACAACTCAACGCTCCGGACGAATTTGAAGGTGATTCCAATTGGGTTGGAAAGTGCACGAAATCTAGTTTCCAACAAAAAAAGAATCACCCAATTCGGAGTCCGTATGAAAAACTTGTGTGCGTTTTGAGTCAGGTATGTCTGTGCAGTCCGAATCTGAATCCAGAACGTGAGAGACTTGGACTCTATCTTCTCTTGGGACAAAAGTGACGTGAGAGAACTTTTTGGACAGCAAATAAACATCTCTTTCTTCCTTATCTTCATATGTAGATTGTACAAATGTCCCATACACCTGCAATTAGACAAAACACAAAAGTGTGTGAAGTATTTTTGTTCTGGATAACATAAATAGATTATTGAATAGTTTGCACTAGAAATCACCTGACAAATATGCATATATGCAATATTTTTGGTCATATCCAAGGTAGTCATGTCCTCATCATCCTCCCCTTCTTGAAAATAAAGCCGTCCTCGGCGTTGCTTAATCTGAAATGTGGCTAACAAAAGAGACAAGGTGTACATGTTGTATATGTATATGTCATCCATTTTTACTTCCCTTGATTTTTGCATATATGACACATCAATAGATGAGTAACTTGCATAGTTCATAAAATCTAAAGCCAAAAAATTAGCACAAGAAGTAGAAGGCATGAAAATATTGCAACTCAGTTTGCACATATAAGTGAAGCTCTTATTCATTTCAAAAGATTGACAATGTTCATCATTAAACCATCCCAACATTGGTGAATAAACCTTACTTGCATCAAATTTACATGCTACAACATGCTTAAATAAGCAAACATGCAATAAGTCATTCAACACAGAATCATCACCAAGATTAGAGGTCATATCAAAATGATTAAACATTGGTTCTTTTGCATCAATAGTTAATTAAATGGGTGCACTCAAAATTGTTGGTATTTCAGTTGTTTGATCACATGGCAAAGTCAAATTATCAACGTAGTCCTCTAAAATAGGTGGTGTGATCAAAGTAGTGGGTAGCTCATCAGATGGTGCATTCAAATTGACAAGGCATTCATCATTCTCATGTAGAGATGGAAGATCAGTACCTTTGTCATTACCTCTTATGATCAACTCAGATGATGTAGCCACTCTCGGGGCCGATGTGTCACATGGTGGAGGCGATGTAGTCCTGATAACAACGGATGTGGTTGTCATAGTATGCCTAGTAGTTGAAGGAACAATCATATCAACTCTTGGAATGTGCACCGTGCGCTTGTTCTCCTCATGGCCAACACGTCGTTTTATTTCCTGTTCAGCTTTGCAAGCAAGATGAAACAAATGGTCCATAGGATAACACTCTTCATGAATTAGTATCTCTTGAATATCACAGTTTAATCCTCCCCAAAATCTATCCATAAAATCATCTTCACTTTCTTCTAAAGAGGAATGCAACAAGGTAGTTTGTAAATCATCATAATATTTTGTTACAGTTTCACTACCTTGTTTTAAGTGTTGCAACTTCTTAATCATGTCACGAGTATAATAAGCAGGGACGAAAGTATGTCGCATGGAAAGTTTCAAATCATCCCAAGTAGTAGGTATATAATCAGGGTGTAACCGACAATATTCATTCCACCAAACCAAAGCATAACCAGTGAAAGAACCAACCGCAACCTTAACCTTTTTATGTTCATTGAAATTATGGGAAGCAAATATATTTTTTATGTCGAACTCCCATTCAATATATAAAGCAGGTTTAAAACGGCCATTAAATGGTGGTATAGATACATTAACCTGATCATGTGCATTTGGATATTTGTGCACCTCTCGTGACGGTTGTGGTATTTGCAAAGGTGGTGGCACGTCTCCCGCGATCAACAAAGCCCATGAATTGACTCTGGATCCTGTCATGATTAGTAGAACAAGAAACAAAACCCAAAAACAATGTTCCTATAACTACTAGGATGTGGTGGTAAAACGCTCACAGTAAAGCAAATATCAATGTCTTACAAGTTCTTACCATGCAGCAGGCGGTGATCGGCAACTAGCGGTGTCAAGTAACTCCGAATATTGAGTAAAGCGATTGCCAGGGGAGCGTACGTATACACGGTGTAGAAACAAAACCCAAAAATAATGTTCCTATATGATGAGGACATCAATACAATTGTTACACCCACAACCCCTGCTGCTATACATACTGGACCAATTACTAGAGCTCGTGCACGCCAACTAAATTACCAGGTACTTTTGTTTCTTGGTAATGATTCTAATGTTCATGAGAATATGATGCTGCCTAAATTGGATACATTTGTTTTGCTTACAAATGAAGGGCCTAGCTTGGAGAAGGATGAACATTGGAGCAAGAACAAGCATGGAGATGATGGCATGCGCAAGGGAAACAAGAACGGAGTTACAAGTGATGATTTCAGGACTTTGAAGCCACCATAATGGGTGCATGAAGCCTTGGACGAAATATACAAGATGCCACTTCATAAATTTCGTCCCGAGGCTATTTTAGGTGCTGCGTCACCTTATTATTGGGCCAGGCCCATGTAATTTCGAAATACATAAGTATAGGCTATTTTTAGAGTCCGTATGTGTGGGGAAACAAGAGATAGGGTTGATTTCGGACTCCTCCACCAAGGGCCACGAAATTCCCCCCTCTTCCTCCATATATACAGCCCTTAGGGCATCGTTTAGACTTTGGGTTTTGTTTAGATTAAAAGTTCGCCATAGCTGCAACTTCGCGTATTTCGTTTGTGTTCAACGACCAGACAAAGGCGTCACAGAACCCCACCTTGATCAATAAAGCTTTCATCTTATATTCGCAATATCCAGATTGCAATCTTAGTTTCTTGCTTGTTCTTCGTTTGCTCGCAGGAAACAGACCCTCGTGGTCAGGTTGATCGTGCTCCGGCGTGGTCAATAACCTCTCGGAGTTGGTTTAGCGATTGCTAAGGCGCGACGTCCTCGCACGTTCGTAGTCGGATCGTCAAAGTCGACTTCCACCAAAGCGAAATCCACCATCTCATCGAAAGACGGGACACCTTTTCCCCTATCATTATACCATGTCATAAAAGCGATGATGCTGTTAATGTTGCTGATTTGTTCTTTCGTGAAATTATTCGCTTGCATGGTGTGCCAAATACTATTGTTTCAGATCGTGGTACTAAATTTCTTAGCCACTTTTGGAGATGTTTATGGGCTAAGTTGGGGACTAAACTGCTTTTTAGTACTACTTGTCACCCCCAAACTGATGGACAAACTGAAGTAGTCAATAGAACGTTGTCTACTATGCTTAGGGCTGTTTTGAAGAATAATAAGAAAATGTGGGAGGAATGCTTGCCTCATATTGAATTTGCTTATAATCGTTCATTGCATTCTACTACTAAGATGTGCCCTTTTGAAGTTGTGTATGGTTTCCTACCTCGTGCACCTATTGATTTGTTGCCTCTTCCATCTTCGGAGAAGGTTAATTTTGATGCTAAACAACGTGCTGAATTGATTTTAAAAATGCATGAGTTAACTAAGGAAAACATTGAGCGTATGAATGCTAAATATAAATTTGCTGGAGATAAGGGTAGAAAACATGTTGTGTTTGCACCTGGAGATCTTGTTTGGTTACATTTGCGTAAGGATAGATTTCCTGATTTGCGCAAATCAAAGCTAATGCCACGTGCTGATGGTCCCTTTAAGGTGTTAGAGAAAATAAATGATAATGCATATAAACTTGAGCTGCCTGCAGATTTTGGGGTTAGTCCCACTTTTAACATTGCAGATTTGAAGCCTAATTTGGGTGAGGAAGATGAACTTCCGTCGAGGACGACTTCATTTCAAGAAGGGGAGGATGATGAGGACATCAATACAATTGTTACACCCACAACCCCTGCTGCTATACATACTGGACCAATTACTAGAGCTCGTGCACGCCAACTAAATTACCAGGTACTTTCGTTTCTTGGTAATGATTCTAATGTTCATGAGAATATGATGCTGCCTAAATTGGATACATTTGTTTTGCTTACAAATGAAGGGCCTAGCTTGGAGAAGGATGAACATTGGAGCAAGAACAAGCATGGAGATGATGGCATGCGCAAGGGAAACAAGAACGGAGTTACAAGTGATGATTTCAGGACTTTGAAGCCACCATAATGGGTGCATGAAGCCTTGGACGAAATATACAAGATGCCACTTCATAAATTTTGTCCCGAGGCTATTTTAGGTGCTGCGTCACCTTATTATTGGGCCAGGCCCATGTAATTTCGAAATACATAAGTATAGGCTATTTTTAGAGTCCGTATGTGTGGGGAAACAAGAGATAGGGTTGATTTCGGACCCCTCCACCAAGGGCCACGAAATTCCCCCCTCTTCCTCCATATATACAGCCCTTAGGGCATCGTTTAAACTTTGGGTTTTGTTTAGATTAAAAGTTCGCCATAGCTGCAACTTCACGTACTTCGTTTGTGTTCAACGACCAGACAAAGGCGTCACAGAACCCCACCTTGATCAATAAAGCTTTCATCTTATATTCGCAATATCCAGATTGCAATCTCAGTTTCTTGCTTGTTCTTCGTTTGCTCGCAGGAAACAGACCCTCGTGGTCAGGTTGATCGTGCTCCGGCGTGGTCAATAACCTCTCGGAGTTGGTTTAGCGATTGCTAAGGCGCGACGTCCTCGCACGTTCGTAGTCGGATCGTCAAAGTCGACTTCCACCAAAGCGAAATCCATCATCTCATCGAAAGACGGGACACCTTTGCCTCTATCACCAGCACCACCACCAGCAGGTCGACCTCAGGTATATATTCGTAATGGTAGGCCTGCACCACCACCACCTCAGGTACGAGATGATGTCCATATTCCTAAACTGAAATTGAATATTCCACCATTTGAGGGTAGATATGTTCCTGATATATATCTTACTTGGGAGTTAGAAACTGAACAACGATTTACATGTTTACAATATCCTGAGGAGAGACGAGTTGCTGCTGCTGTTTGTGCTTTCACTAGTTTTGCATGTGTATGGTGGTCTGAACATTGTAGATTATATCCTATTCCAACTACTTGGGCTGCTTTGAAAACTGCTATGCGTACGCGTTGGGTTCCACCATATTATCAACGTGAATTGCTTCAAAAATTGCAGCGTTTAAGACAAGGAAAAAATTCTGTAGAAGAATATTATCAGGAATTACAAACTGGCATGATTAGATGTGGTATTGTTGAGGAGAATGAAGCTATGCTTGCACGTATTCTGGGTGGATTAAATAGAGAGATTCAGACCATTCTAGACTATAAGGAGTATACTAATATCACTCGTTTATTCCATCTTGCTTGTAAAGCTGAACGTGAAGTGCAGGATCGACAAGCATTGGGGCGAACTAACTTTTCTGCAGGCCGACCTTCATCATGGACACCACGTGCATCTTCTACTTCAACTGCACCAGCACCTCCATCCGGTGCCACCTCCAGCCGTGATACAAGAAAACAGGCACAACCACCATTATCTGCCAAGAGCACACCTGCGGGGCCTGCACAGCGTTCTTCTTCTTCCATGGCATCAACAGGGCACACAAGTGATATTATTTGTCGTCGTTGTAAGGGAGGAGGTCATTATGCGAGGGAATGCAAATCTCCGCGTGTGATGATTGCTACTGCGGATGGTGGATATGAGTCCGCAAGTGACTATGATGAGGAGACATTGGCTCTTATTACACGTGAAGAACATGGTGGAGATGATTCTGATCATGAGACGCAATACATGGCTCCTGAAGACGCTGACAGGTATGAATGTTTAGTTGCTCAACGTGTTTTGAGTGTGCAGGTCACACAAGCTGAGCAAAATCAGAGGCACAATTTGTTCCATACCAAGGGAGTTGTGAAGGAACGTTCTGTGCGCGTCATAATAGACGGAGGGAGCTGCAACAACTTGGCTAGCATGGAGATGGTGGAGAAGCTTTCTCTCACCACAAGACCACATCCACATCCTTACTACATCCAATGGTTCAACAACAGCGGCAAGGTTAAGGTAACACGTACTGTTCGTGTGCATTTTAGTATCTCTACATATGCTGATTATGTTGATTGTGATGTGGTACCTATGCAAGCATGTTCCTTATTACTTGGTAGACCATGGCAATTTGATAAAAATTCTGTACACCATGGTAGAAACAATCACTATACTCTTGTTCATAAGGATAAAAATATTACTTTGCTTCCTATGACTCCTGATTACATTTTGAAAGATGATATTAATAGAGCTAATAAAGCACAACAGGAGAAGAATAAGAGTGAAAATCAGATTGTGGCAAAAGAATTTGAGCAACAAATGAAGCCTAATAATAAACCATCTAGTGTTGCTTCTGAAATTAAATTGAAAAGTGCATGTTTATTTGCCACCAAATCTGATATTGATGAGCTAGATTTCAGCAAATCTGTTTGCTATGCTTTTGTGTGCAAAGAGGCATTATTTTCATTCTAGGACGTGCCTTCCTCTTTGCCTCCTGCTGTCACTAACATTTTGCAGGAGTTCGCTGACGTCTTTCCACAAGACGTGCCACCGGGATTACCGCCTATTCGAGGGATTGAGCATCAGATTGACTTAATTCCCGGTGCTTCACTGCCAAACCGTGCACCATACCGTACCAATCCAGAGGAGACGAAGGAGATTATGCGCCAAGTACAAGAGCTTCTCGACAAAGGTTATATACGCGAATCCCTTAGTCCTTGTGCTGTTCCTATTATTCTAGTGCCGAAAAGGATGGTACATCACGTATGTGTGTTGATTGTAGAGGCATTAATAATATTACTATTCGTTATCGTCATCCTATTCCTAGGCTAGATGATATGCTTGATGAATTGAGTGGCTCTACAATATTCTCCAAAGTTGATTTGCGTAGTGGCTACCATCAAATTCGTATGAAATTGGGAGATGAATGGAAAACAGCATTTAAAACTAAGTTTGGATTATATGAGTGGTTAGTCATGCCTTTTGGGTTAACTAATGCACCTAGTACTTTCATGAGATTAATGAACGAAGTTTTACGTGCTTTCATTGGACGATTTGTGGTAGTTTACTTTGATGACATACTGATTTATAGCAGATCTTTGGAAGAACATTTGGAACATTTACGTGCTGTTTGTATTGCTCTACGTGATGCACGTTTGTTTGGTAACCTTGGGAAGTGCACCTTTTGCACCGACCGAGTATCTTTTCTTGGCTATGTTGTTACTCCACAGGGAATTGAAGTTGACAAAGCCAAGATTGAAGCTATTGAGAGTTGGCCGCAGCCCAAAACGGTCACACAAGTGAGGAGTTTTCTTGGCCTCGCTGGATTCTATAGGCGTTTTGTGAGAGATTTCAGCACCATTGCTGCACCTCTCAACGAGCTTACAAAGAAGGATGTGCCTTTTGTTTGGGGTACCGCACAGGAAGAAGCCTTCACGGTATTGAAAGATAAGTTGACACATGCTCCTTTACTCCAACTTCCTGATTTTAATAAGACTTTTGAGCTTGAATGTGATGCTAGTGGAATTGGATTAGGAGGTGTGTTATTACAAGATGGCAAACCTGTTGCATACTTTTCTGAAAAATTGAGTGGGCCTAGTCTGAATTATTCTACTTATGATAAAGATTTATATGCTCTTGTTCGGACTTTAGAAACATGGCAACATTATTTATGGCCCAAAGAATTTGTTATACATTCTGATCATGAATCTTTGAAACATATTAAAAGTCAAGCTAAACTGAATCGTAGACATGCTAAATGGGTTGAATTCATTGAGACTTTCCCTTATGTCATTAAACACAAGAAGGGAAAAGAAAATGTTATTGCTGATGCATTGTCTCGTCGCTATACTATGCTTTCACAACTTGACTTCAAAATATTTGGTTTGGAGACCATCAAAGATCAATATGTGCATGATGCTGATTTTAAAGATGTAATGCAGAATTGTAAAGAAGGAAGAATGTGGAACAAGTTTGTCGTTAACGATGGATTTGTGTTTCGTGCTAACAAGCTATGCATTCCAGCTAGCTCCGTTCGTCTTTTGTTGTTGCAGGAAGCGCATGGAGGAGGATTAATGGGACATTTTGGCGTGAAGAAGACGGAGGACGTACTTGCTACACATTTCTTTTGGCCAAAGATGAGACGGGATGTTGAGCGTTTTATTGCTCGATGCACTACATGTCAAAAAGCTAAGTCATGACTCAATCCTCATGGTTTATATATGCCTTTGCCTGTACCTAGTGTTCCTTGGGAGGATATATCTATGGACTTTGTTTTAGGTTTACCTCGAACAAAGAAGGGGAGGGATAGCATTTTTGTTGTCGTGGATAGATTCTCGAAAATGGCACACTTTATACCATGTCATAAAAGCGATGATGCTGTTAATGTTGCTGATTTGTTCTTTCGTGAAATTATTCGCTTGCATGGTGTGCCAAATACTATTGTTTCAGATCGTGATACTAAATTTCTTAGCCACTTTTGGAGATGTTTATGGGCTAAGTTGGGGACTAAACTGCTTTTTAGTACTACTTGTCACCCCCAAACTGATGGACAAACTGAAGTAGTCAATAGAACGTTGTCTACTATGTTTAGGGCTGTTTTGAAGAATAATAAGAAAATGTGGGAGGAATGCTTGCCTCATATTGAATTTGCTTATAATCGTTCATTGCATTCTACTACTAAGATGTGCCCTTTTGAAGTTGTGTATGGTTTCCTACCTCGTGCACCTATTGATTTGTTGCCTCTTCCATCTTCGGAGAAGGTTAATTTTGATGCTAAACAACGTGCTGAATTGATTTTAAAAATGCATGAGTTAACTAAGGAAAACATTGAGCGTATGAATGCTAAATATAAATTTGCTGGAGATAAGGGTAGAAAACATGTTGTGTTTGCACCTGGAGATCTTGTTTGGTTACATTTGCGTAAGGATAGATTTCCTGATTTGCGCAAATCAAAGCTAATGCCACGTGCTGATGGTCCCTTTAAGGTGTTAGAGAAAATAAATGATAATGCATATAAACTTGAGCTGCCTGCAGATTTTGGGGTTAGTCCCACTTTTAACATTGCAGATTTGAAGCCTAATTTGGGTGAGGAAGATGAACTTCCGTCGAGGACGACTTCATTTCAAGAAGGGGAGGATGATGAGGACATCAATACAATTGTTACACCCACAACCCCTGCTGCTATACATACTGGACCAATTACTAGAGCTCGTGCACGCCAACTAAATTACCAGGTACTTTCGTTTCTTGGTAATGATTCTAATGTTCATGAGAATATGATGCTGCCTAAATTGGATACATTTGTTTTGCTTACAAATGAAGGGCCTAGCTTGGAGAAGGATGAACATTGGAGCAAGAACAAGCATGGAGATGATGGCATGCGCAAGGGAAACAAGAACGGAGTTACAAGTGATGATTTCAGGACTTTGAAGCCACCATAATGGGTGCATGAAGCCTTGGACGAAATATACAAGATGCCACTTCATAAATTTCGTCCCGAGGCTATTTTAGGTGCTGCGACACCTTATTATTGGGCCAGGCCCATGTAATTTCGAAATACATAAGTATAGGCTATTTTTAGAGTCCGTATGTGTGGGGAAACAAGAGATAGGGTTGATTTCGGACCCCTCCACCAAGGGCCACGAAATTCCCCCCCTCTTCCTCCATATATACAGCCCTTAGGGCATCGTTTAGACTTTGGGTTTTGTTTAGATTAAAAGTTCGCCATAGCTGCAACTTCGCGTACTTCGTTTGTGTTCAACGACCAGACAAAGGCGTCACAGAACCCCACCTTGATCAATAAAGCTTTCATCTTATATTCGCAATATCCAGATTGCAATCTCAGTTTCTTGCTTGTTCTTCGTTTGCTCGCAGAAAACAGACCCTCGTGGTCAGGTTGATCGTGCTCCGGCGTGGTCAATAACCTCTCGGAGTTGGTTTAGCGATTGCTAAGGCGCGACGTCCTCGCACGTTCGTAGTCGGATCGTCAAAGTCGACTTCCACCAAAGCGAAATCCACCATCTCATCGAAAGACGGGACACCTTTGCCTCTATCAGGTGATGATGATGGTGCGGCGGCGGCGTGACAACTTATGACCAGAACTCGAAACTCTAAAAGACTAGACTCTAAGACCAGCAACTAGACACGACGATGCAACCGCAGATTCAACAAAGCAAAACCCTAAAAAGATTATGCAAAGGCTCAGATTGGTTCGGATATGATGAACTAACCCTAATTTTTTTTGTGGCTTTTTCGTGGACTATAGGTATGAAGAACAGACTCGATCTAAACTACGAAAAACTGTAAAATCTCACCGAGCAACCTGGAAATCTGATACCACTTGATAGAGGCGGGGGTGTCCCGATCTTTCGATGAGATGATAACTATCGATTTGGTGGAGACGACTTTGACGATTCGACTACAAACGTGCACGACGTTGCGCCTTAGCAATCGCTAAACCAACTCCGAGAGGTTATTGACCACGCCAGAGCACAATCAACCTGACCACGAAGGTCTATTCCTGCAAGCAATCGAAGAACAAGCAAGAATATGATAAAGCAATCTGAATATTGCGAATATAGATGAAGTATTGATAAAAGGTGGGGATCCGTAAACGGTCTTGGTCTGGTCGTTGGACACAAACAAAGTACACGAAGTTGCAATGGCTAACTTTTAACTAAACAAATCCCAAGGAAAAGCTACTAGATGGATCTACTTATATAGGAGCAAGGGGTGGCGGCCAAGGAGGTGGGAGGACGTCCCAAGGCAGCCTAAAACTAAATCTAGGTCGTACAAGGCCAATGGGCCCAAGTGGAGGTGATGTAACACCTTTGGACTTGTAGTTTGACTCGGATTCTGCTGCAGCATCAGATTATTTCGTCCACAACTCAACGCTCCGGACGAATTTGAAGGTGATTCCAATTGGGTTGGAAAGTGCACGAAATCTAGTTTCCAACAAAAAAAGAATCACCCAATTCGGAGTCCGTATGAAAAACTTGTGTGCGTTTTGAGTCAGGTGTGTCTGTGCAGTCCGAATCTGAATCCAGAACGTGAGAGACTTGGACTCTATCTTCTCTTGGGCCAAAAGTGACGTGAGAGAACTTTTTGGACAGCAAATAAAGATCTCTTTCTTCCTTATCTTCATATGTGGATTGTACAAATGTCCCATACACCTGCAATTAGACAAAACACAAAAGTGTGTGAAGTATTTTTGTTCTGGATAACATAAATAGATTATTGAATAGTTTGCACTAGAAATCACCTGACAAATATGCATATATGCAATATTTTTGGTCATATCCAAGGTAGTCATGTCCTCATCATTTCGTTTCTTGGTAATGATTCTAATGTTCATGAGAATATGATGCTGCCTAAATTGGATACATTTGTTTTGTTTACAAATGAAGGGCCTAGCTTGGAGAAGGATGAACATTGGAGCAAGAACAAGCATGGAGATGATGGCATGCGCAAGGGGAACAAGAACGGAGTTACAAGTGATGATTTCAGGACTTTGAAGCCACCATAATGGGTGCATGAAGCCTTGGACGAAATATACAAGATGCCACTTCATAAATTTCGTCCCGAGGCTATTTTAGGTGCTGCGTCACCTTATTATTGGGCCAGGCCCATGTAATTTCGAAATACATAAGTATAGGCTATTTTTAGAGTCCGTATGTGTGGGGAAACAAGAGATAGGGTTGATTTCGGACTCCTCCACCAAGGGCCACGAAATTCCCCCCTCTTCCTCCATATATACAGCCCTTAGGGCATCGTTTAGACTTTGGGTTTTGTTTAGATTAAAAGTTCGCCATAGCTGCAACTTCGCGTACTTCGTTTGTGTTCAACGACCAGACAAAGGCGTCACAGAACCCCACCTTGTTCAATAAAGCTTTCATCTTATATTCGCAATATCCAGATTGCAATCTTAGTTTCTTGCTTGTTCTTCGTTTGCTCGCAGGAAACAGACCCTCGTGGTCAGGTTGATCGTGCTCCGGCATGGTCAATAACCTCTCGGAGTTGGTTTAGCGATTGCTAAGGCGCGACGTCCTCGCACGTTCGTAGTCGGATCGTCAAAGTCGACTTCCACCAAAGCGATATCCATCATCTCATCGAAAGACGGGACACCTTTGCCTCTATCACTATAACTACTAGGATGTGGTGGTAAAACGCTCACAGTAAAGCAAATATCAATGTCTTACAAGTTCTTACCATGCAGCAGGCAGTGATCGGCAACCAGCGGTGTCAAGTAACTCCGAATATTGAGTAAAGCGATTGCCAGAGGAGCGTACGTATACACGGTGTAGAAATATGTGGAGCTGGGTTGGCTATATATGGTAGCAAAAGATTAGCAATAATCAATTCAAAGATGCAATGTTGAATAAACGCTCAACGACGGTACTGTGCTGGTCCTAGGCTAGACCGGACTAGAGACGCGAGCCTAGAACACTAATGAGGTCACGGCGTAGCACAACTAGCATCAATGAAGGATACTAAGTAGCTCTTGACGGCAAGATATAAGTGAAGATCACAACGGCAGTGAAGATAATGATGAAAAACAACTGCCAAGCAGGATATACAACAACTCTCTCTCCAACTTTCCTCTTGAAAAGTTTGAGACAATTTTCTGATAAATTCTTTCAAAGAATGCTACTAACTCAAGCTTTCCAATGCAAAAAGAATCACTCAATTCCGAGTTGATATGAGGAGTCAAAGAATTCTAAAACTGGCCTGAAAAATTGGAACAAGTTGTGTTCACGAACTTCGGAGGGCAAAAAGACCTATTTAGGAGCCGATTTTGAGGTGTCAAATATTGAACAAGCTTCTGCAACTATTTAGATGCGGCTCGTCGCTATCTTCAATTTGAGTACTCACGGAGCCAAAACTGACTTCGTCTGAGGAAGATACGCCTGTTTTACTGAACAGTGCGCAAAACAGATTCCAATCCGAATTCAGGTACGAGATTGATTGTAGATAGATCCAAATTTTTTTTCTTCTCTCTTTTTTTCTCACGCCTTTTTTTTCTTTTTCTTCTCCCTCTTTTTTCTTTTTTTTTCTTTCCTTTTTTCTCTCTTTTTTTTCTTTATCTTCTTTTTCTCCCTCTTTCCAAGACAAACTAGATAAGATGCAGATTCGATCAGGCGAAGATGTGAGTGACCTCAACTATGATTATGACAATAAACAGTGCGTAGCACATTATGGAAATTGGTGGATGGGATAATGATGCAGCGGCTGCGTGACTAATGTGAACAGAACTCGAAACTCTAAAGGAACTAGACACTAAGACCAGCAACTCGACACGGCGATGCAACCGATAATTCAATAATGCAAACAATGAAAAGAAAATTGCAAAGGCTCAGTCTGGCTAGGACAAAGGATGAATAGATCTAACTTTTCTTTTGTGGCTTTTTCTTGGACAATAGGTAAGAAAATAAATCTAATCTAGGAAAAACTGGAAATTCTCGCCGAGCAACCTGAAAACTGGTACCACTTGATAGAGGCGAGGGTCCCGATCTTTCGATGAGATGATAACTATCGATTTGGTGGAGACGACTTTGACGATCCGACTACAAACATGCACGACGTTGCGCCTTAGCAATCGCTAAACCAATCTCCTGAGGTTACTGACGATGCCAGAAGCACGGTCAGCCTGACCACGAAGGTCTATTCCTACAAGCAATCGAAGAACGAGCAAGAATATGATAAAGCAATCTGAATATTGCAAATATATATGAGGTATTGATAATGGTGGGGATCCGTAAGCGGTCTTGGTCTGGTCGTTGGACACAAACGAAGTACACGAAGTTGCAATGGCTAACTTTTAACTAAACAAATCCCAAGGAAAAGCTACTAGATGGATCTACTTATATAGGAGCAAGGGGTGGCGGCCAAGGAGGTGGGAGGACGTCCCAAGGCAGCCTAAAACTAAATCTAGGTCGTACAAGGCCAATGGGCCCAAGTGGAGTTGATGTAACACCTTTGGACTTGTAGTTTGACTCGGATTCTGCTGCAGCATCTGATTGTTTCGTCCACAACTCAACGCTCCGGACGAATTTGAAGGTGATTCCAATTGGGTTGGAAAGTGCACGAAATCTAGTTTCCAACAAAAAAAGAATCACCCAATTCGGAGTCCGTATGAAAAACTTGTGTGCGTTTTGAGTCAGGTATGTCTGTGCAGTCCGAATCTGAATCCAGAACGTGAGAGACTTGGACTCTATCTTCTCTTGGGACAAAAGTGACGTGAGAGAACTTTTTGGACAGCAAATAAACATCTCTTTCTTCCTTATCTTCATATGTAGATTGTACAAATGTCCCATACACCTGCAATTAGACAAAACACAAAAGTGTGTGAAGTATTTTTGTTCTGGAAAACATAAATAGATTATTGAATAGTTTGCACTAGAAATCACCTGACAAATATGCATATATGCAATATTTTTGGTCATATCCAAGGTAGTCATGTCCTCATCACCTCCTCACGGAGAAGAACCGGTTACCCATTTGTATCGTCCCTAGTTGTCCTTGGACCGTGTATAGTTCTATGTATCTGAGGATTTAGCACATGTGTGACTTGTTCTTGTTAGTTTGAGTGTTCCTCTTGTATTTTCCCTTGTGATTTTTCTTGTTTTCCCCCGTTTCCCTCTTTGTGTTCCTCGTGTTCTTCGCGGGATCCGCTCCTTTCGTGAAAGATCGTGATGAGGACATCAATACAATTGTTACACCCACAGCCCCTGCTGCTATACATACTGGACCAATTACTAGAGCTCGTGCACGCCAACTAAATTACCAGGTACTTTCGTTTCTTGGTAATGATTCTAATGTTCATGAGAATATGATGCTGCCTAAATTGGATACATTTGTTTTGCTTACAAATGAAGGGCCTAGCTTGGAGAAGGATGAACATTGGAGCAAGAACAAGCATGGAGATGATGGCATGCGCAAGGGGAACAAGAATGGAGTTACAAGTGATGATTTCAGGACTTTGAAGCCACCATAATGGGTGCATGAAGCCTTGGACGAAATATACAAGATGCTACTTCATAAATTTCGTCCCGAGGCTATTTTAGGTGCTGCGTCACCTTATTATTGGGCCAGGCCCATGTAATTTCGAAATACATAAGTATAGGCTATTTTTAGAGTCCGTATGTGTGGGGAAACAAGAGATAGGGTTGATTTCGGACCCCTCCACCAAGGGCCACGAAATTCCCCCCTCTTCCTCCATATATACAGCCCTTAGGGCATCGTTTAGACTTTGGGTTTTGTTTAGATTAAAAGTTCGCCATAGTTGCAACTTCGCGTACTTCGTTTGTGTTCAACGACCAGACAAAGGCGTCACAGAACCCCACCTTGATCAATAAAGCTTTCATCTTATATTTGCAATATCCAGATTGCAATCTTAGTTTCTTGCTTGTTCTTCGTTTGCTCGCAGGAAACAGACCCTCGTGGTCAGGTTGATCGTGCTCCGGCGTGGTCAATAACCTCTCGGAGTTGGTTTAGCGATTGCTAAGGCGCGACGTCCTCGCACGTTCGTAGTCGGATCGTCAAAGTCGACTTCCACCAAAGCGATATCCATCATCTCATCGAAAGACGGGACACCTCCGCCTCTATCAAGTGGTATCAGATTTCCAGGTTGCTCGGTGAGATTTTACAGTTTTTCGTAGTTTAGATCGAGTCTGTTCTTCATACCTACAGTCCACGAAAAAGCCACAAAAAAAATTAGGGTTAGTTCATCATATCCGAACCAATCTGAGCCTTTGCATAATCTTTTTAGGGTTTTGCTTTGTTGAATTTGCGGTTGCATCGTCGTGTCTAGTTGCTGGTCTTAGAGTCTAGTCTTTTAGAGTTTCGAGTTCTGGTCATAAGTTGTCACGCCGCCGCCGCACCATCATCATCGCCCCTGCCATCTACCACCACCGCTTATCCGCCACCGCTCCGAATCTGTATCCATATACCACTACCGATCCATATCCATATACTACCACCGCTACCACCACCGCTGCCATATACCACCACCATATATCCACCACCAATCCGAGTTCCTTGCTTATTAGGTTTGTTTTCGGGATCCATCTAGATTCCTATTCGTGTTTCCTTGCCGGAGTAGGTTTCGGAAAAAAATAAGAGTCGGGTAGCCACGCTCCGTTTAGGCCCAAAAATTTTCGAAAACGCATTTTTCGAAAAAATTTCTGGCTATCCTATTTTTAGGTGTTTCTGAGTGTTTTGAGACAGGTGCCATTATAGGAAGTTTTTTTTGACCTGTTTCCAGTTTTTGGGTCCGGGCAGTCGAAAAAAAAAATTGGTCGAAAAAAAAATTTTCGTGCCTATCCTGTCAGTTTGACCTAGGAAGAGTTTTGAGACACTCGCCATTATAGTGATTTTTCGCAAAAAAAAAGCAGCGATTTTTTTTTTCAGAGTGTGCTTTTCCCTTGTTTACGTGCCGCGCCGTGATTTTGTTGGTGTTCTAGGCTCGCGTCTCTAGCACAGTCTAGCCTAGGACCAGCACAGTACGTCGTTGAGCATTTATTCAACTTTGCATCTCTGAATTGATTATTGCTGACCTTTTTTTGCTACCATACTATAAGCCTTCCCAGCTCCACATACATCTACGTCGTGCATTTGACTCTCCCTGGTAATCGCTCTATCCAAGCTTTGAGAGTTTTTGACTACAACGGTTGCCGATCACCGCCTGCTGTTGGGTAAGAACTGGTAAGAATTTGAGATTTGCTTGACGGATTTGTGACACCCACCACCACCACTTGTTCGTAGTCTGTAGGATCATCTTCTTGTGTGTTTCTATTGCTGCTAACCATGCCAGGATCACAAGCCGACGAGATTGACTGGGAGAATTTATCGAACAAGGAGCTTCATGATAAGTTTCAGCAAATGATGACTGAACAGGTGCAAGATGTGCTGAACAATTTTGAAGAGGCCATGGAGAAGATCACTGGCTTTGAGAAGACGTTCGAAACAAAGCTCGATAACAAGTTTAATGAATTGCTCGCGCGCCTTCCACCACCACCACCCGCTTCACCTAACGCACCTCTCCAACAACAACAACAACGACTACCTCCACGTCGCGAAGCAGACCTCCGCCGAGCAAGCCGTGTTCCTCTTGCGTTTGGCCAAACTGTTGGTGCTGCTGTTGATACTTCTGTGGCTCCTGCTGCTGATGCGGAGGAGGATGATTATGTGGGAGATTATGAGGATGAGGTTGATCAAAATCAACACTACGTGCAGCCACCTGTACCACCACCAGCAGGTCGACCTCAGGTATATATTCGTAATGGTAGGCCTGCACCACCACCTCAGGTACGAGATGATGTCCATATTCCTAAACTGAAATTGAATATTCCACCATTTGAGGGTAGATATGTTCCTGATATATATCTTACTTGGGAGTTAGAAACTGAACAACGATTTACATGTTTACAATATCCTGAGGAGAGACGAGTTGCTGCTGCTGTTTGTGCTTTCACTAGTTTTGCATGTGTATGGTGGTCTGAACATTGTAGATTATATCCTATTCCAACTACTT
>NW_025225405.1:105922-107070 GCF_018294505.1 Triticum aestivum
GAGTCGGGTAGCCACGCTCCGTTTAGGCCCAAAATTTTTCGAAAACGCATTTTTCGAAAAAAATTCTGGCTATCCTATTTTTAGGTGTTTCTGAGTGTTTTGAGACAGGTGCCATTATAGGAAGTTTTTTTTGACCCGTTTCCAGTTTTTGGGTCCGGGCAGTCGAAAAAAAAAAAAATTGGTCGAAAAAATTTTTGTGCCCATCCTGTACGTTTGAGCTAGGAAGAGTTTTGAGACACTCGCCATTATAGTGATTTTTCGCAAAAAAAAAACAGCGCAAAAAAAAAGAAAGAGCAAAAAAAAAAAGAGCGAAAAAAAATTCAGAGTGTGCTTTTCCCTTGTTTACGTGCCGCGCCGTGATTTTGTTGGTGTTCTAGGCTCACGTCTCTAGCACAGTCTAGCCTAGGACCAGCACAGTACCGTCGTTGAGCGTTTATTCAACTTTGCATCTCTGAATTGATTATTGCTGACCCTTTTTGCTACCATACTATAAGCCTTCCCAGCTCCACATACATCTACGTCGTGTGTTTGACTCTCCCTGGTAATCGCTCTATCCAAGCTTTGAGAGTTTTTGACTACAACGGTTGCCGATCACCGCCTGCTGCTGGGTAAGAACTGGTAAGAACTTGAGATTTGCTTGACGGATTTGTGATACACCACCACCACTTCTTAGTAGTCTGTAGGATCATATTCTTGTGTGTTTCTATTGCTGCTAACCATGCCAGGATCACAAGCCGACGAGATTGACTGGGAGAATTTATCGAACAAGGAGCTTCATGATAAGTTTCAGCAAATGATGACTGAACAGGTGCAAGATGTGCTGAACAATTTTGAAGAGGCCATGGAGAAGATCACTGGCCTTGAGAAGACGTTCGAAACAAAGCTCGATAACAAGTTTAATGAATTGCTCGCGCGTCTTCCACCACCACCACCCGCTGCACCTAACGCACCTCTCCAACAACAACAACAACGACTACCTCCACGTCGCGAAGCAGACCTCCGCCGAGCAAGCCGTGTTCCTCTTGCGTTTGGCCAAACTGTTGGTGCTGTTGTTGATACTTCTGTGGCTCCTGCTGCTGATGCGGAGGAGGATGATTATGTGGGAGATTATGAGGATGAGGTTGATCAAAATCAACACTACATGCAGC
>NW_025225406.1:0-1214 GCF_018294505.1 Triticum aestivum
ATGTCTCCAGACGTGACACAACTTCCGTTCGCATTCCGATTCCGTTGAGATTTGGCATGGGAGACGGTGGGGGTCACTCACACGCGCATGCAAAAGCTGGGTGCATTCCATCCATGTTGAAATATAGTTGCAGTACAAACCTCAGGTATCGGTTTGGGGGGGACGGGCATCCACTAGGTGTTCCCTTTCGCAAAGTCATGAAACGTCGCCATTTTTTTCACACGCAACAGTGTGCCACAGAAGCACGCATCCAAAATTTCAGTGCATTTGGACACTCGATGCATTTACTATCATTTTCTCTGTGAAAATACGGAGAAAAGGTCTCCCCACGTGATGTAACTTCCATTCGTACTCCGATTCCGTTAGAATTTGGCGTTGGAGACGGTGGTGGTCACACACAAGCGCATGAAAAGTTGGGTGTGTTTCATCCATGTTAACATGTAGTTGCAGTACAAACCTCAGGTATCGGTCAGCGGGGACCGGCATCCACTAGGTGTTCCCTTTCGCAAAGTCATGAAACGTCACAATTTTTTTCACACGCTGCAGTGTGCCACACAAGCACGCATGCAAAATTTCGGTGTGTTTGGACAATCGATGCATTTACTATCATTTTCTCCATGAAAATACGGAGAAAAGGTCTCCTGACATGACGCAACTTTCGTTCGTACTCCTATTCCTTTGAAATTTGGCGTGGGAGACAGTGGGGGTCACTCACACGCACATGCAAAATTTGGCGTGTTTCGTCCAAGTTGACATGTCGTTGGAGTACAAACCTCAGGTATCGGTTTGGGGTGGACGGGCATCAACTAGGTGTTCCCTTTCGCAAAGTCATGAAACATCACCATTTTTTTCGCATGCTACAGTGTGCCACATGAGCACGCATGCATAATTTCGGTGTGTTTGGACACTAGATGCATTTACTATCATTTTCTCCGTGAAAATACGGACAAAAGGTCTCCCGACATGACGCAACTTCCGTTCGTACTCCGATTCCGTTGAAATTTGGCATGGGAGACGGTGGGGGTCACTCACACGCGCATGCAAAATTTGGTTCGTTTTGCCCAAGTTGACATGTAGTTGCAGTACAAACCTGAGGTATCGGTTTGGGGGGACAGGCATCCACTAGGTGTTCCCTTTTGCAAAGTCATGAAACGTCACGATTTTTTTCACACGCTACAGTGTGCCACACAAGCACGCATGCAAAATTTCGGTGC
>NW_025225406.1:2503-3074 GCF_018294505.1 Triticum aestivum
TTTTCACACGCAACAGTGTGCCACACAAGCACGCATCTGAAATTTCAGTGCGTTTGGACACTCGATGCATTTACTATCATTTTGTCCATGAAAATACGGAGAAAAGGTCTCCCCACGTGATGCAACTTCCATTCGTACTCCGATTCCGTTCAAATTTGGTGTTGGAGACGGTGGTGGTCACAGACAAGCGCATGCAAAAGTTGGGTGTGTTTCATCCATGTTAACATGTAGTTGCAGTACAAACCTCAGGTATCGGTCAGGGGGGACGGGCATCCACTAGGTGTTCCCTTTCGCAAAGTCATGAAACGTCACCATTTTTTTCACACGCTATAGTGTGCCACACAAGCACGCATGCAAAATTTCGGTGTGTTTGGACACTCGATGCATTTACTATCATTTTCTCCGTGAAAATACGGAGAAAAGGTCTCCTGACATGACGCAAGTTCCGTTCGTACACCTATTCCTTTGAAATTTGGCGTGGGAGATGGTGGGGGTCACTCACACGCGCATGCAAAAATTTGGTGTGTTTTGTCCAAGTTGACATGTAGTTGCAGTACAAACCTCAGGTATC
>NW_025225406.1:4507-14578 GCF_018294505.1 Triticum aestivum
ATCGGTTTGGGGGACGGGCATCCACTAGGTGTTCCCTTTCGCAAAGTTATGAAACAACACCATTTTTGTTCACACGCTACAGTGTGCCACACAAGCACGCATGCAAAATTTCGGTGCGGATGGACATTCGATGCATTTACTATCATTTTCTCCGTGAAAATACGGAGAAAAGGTCTCCCGACATGACGCGACTTTAGTTCGTACTCCAATTCCGTTGAAATTATGCGTGGGAGACGGTGGGGGTCACTCACACGCACATGCAAAAGTTGGGTGCGTTTCATCCATGTTGACATGTAGTTGCACTATAGACTTCAGGTATCGGTTTGGGGGGACGGGCATCCACTAGGTTTTCCCTTACGCGAAGTCATGAAACGTCACCATATTTTTCACACACTACAGTGTGCCACACAGGCACGCATGCAAAATTTCGGTGCGTTTGTGCACTAGATTCATTTACTATTATTTTATCCATGAAACTACGGAGAAAAGGTCTCCCGACGTGACGCAACTTTCGTTCGTACTCCAATTCCATTGAAATTTGGCGTGGGAGACGATGGTTGTCGGTGTCAAAACCGGCGGATCTCGGGTAGGGTGTCCCGAACTGTGCGTCTAAGGTGGTAGGTAACAGGAAGCAGGGGACACGATGTTTACCCATGTTCGGGCCCTCTTGATGGAGGTAATACCCTACGTCCTACTTGATTGTTCTTGATGATATGATTATTACAAGAGTTGATCTACCAAGAGATCGTAGAGGCTATAACCCTAGAAGCTAGCCTATGGTATGATTGTATATTGTCCGACGGACTAAACCCTCCGGTTTATATAGACACCAGAGGGGGCTAGGGTTACACAAGGTCAGTTACAAGGGAGGAGATATACATATCCGTATTGCCAAGCTTGCCTTCCACGCCAAGTAGAGTCCCATCCGGACACGGGACGAAGTCTTCAATCTTGTATCTTCATAGTCCAACAGTCTGGCCAAAGGATATTGTCCGGCTGTCCGGAGACCCCCTAATCCAGGACTCCCTCAGTAGCCCCTGAACCAGGCTTCAATGACGAAGAGTCCGGCGCGCAATTTTGTCTTCGGCATTGCAAGGCAGGTTCCTCCTCCGAATACTCCATGGAAGATTTTCAACACAAGGATAGTGTCCGGCCCTGCAAAAATAATTTCCACATACCACCGTAGAGAGAATAATATTTCCACGTATCTAATCTGCTGACATGTTTTGACAGCACGGCATCACGCCATGGCCTGATCATTATTCGAACCGTTTTTCTCAACCAGCACTGCACATATCGTGAGGCGGTTTTCTTGACACGTCTTGTCAAAGTAGAGATCGTGTTCCCCTTATTACGGGATTCTCATCAATACGGGCGTGGGTAACCCAACCGCGCCATCAATTACGACGCTTGGGGAATAAGCGATTTTGCTAGGCAAGTGGGGAGGCGCATTGCCTCTTCTGCCCTTATAAAGGGATTATGATTAACTCTTTTTACCCACGCCTTATTCCTCCTTGCTTACCCATCCTGGCACACTCGAGCTCCAGCGCCCAAGTTCGCGTCTTTCTTCTCAAACCACTCCAAGCATGTCCGGAGTGGGAGGCAAGTGGATGGTCTCCTCCGTCACAGAGGAGAACATCACAAAGTTATGGGAAGTCAGATATCTGGCTGCGGATATCGCGCACCGGCTGCCAGATGCAGGGCAGATCATCCCTACGCCCGAACCCCATGAGAGGGTAGTTTTTCTTACCGACTTCGTCCACGGACTGTGATTTCCCCTCCACCCGTTCGTCCGCGGGCTCATGTTCTACTACGGGCTGGATTTTCATGATCTGGCCCCCAATTTCATCCTCAACATCTCGGCATTTATCGTCGTGTGCGAGGACTTCCTCCGCATCAAGCCCCATTTTGGCATGTGGACGAAGAACTTCAATGTCAAACCGAAGGTGGTGGTCGGCCAGCAAGCAGAGTGCGGAGGCGCCATGGTGGGCAAGATGCCTAACGTCACCTGGCTCGAAGGCCCCTATGTGGAGACCATAAAGGGGTGGCAATCGGGGTGGTTCTACATCACCGAGCCACGTGACACCAACTGGGCGGCGGGCCCCAAATTTCGATCCGGAATCCCCACACGGCTCAGTTCCTGGAAAGAGAAGGGCCTGTCCTGGGGTTCTTCGGTAGAGCTGACCGGACTACAGACCTAGATCAGGAACATGATGAGCAAGAAAATCAAGCTTGTTAACATGGTCCAGGTCATGCTCTTCCGCCGGATTCTCCTGTGTCAATGACGGGCATTCAATTTGTGGGAGTCTAACCCGGCCAAGCACCAGACGCTGCGAGAGCTCTATGACACGACGCACAAGGACGTCTGGAGGGTGTTTTTCAAGGGCGCCGAGGTACCTCCTTCCCTCTCCGAGGACCGCGGACTCAGCGCAAAGCGCCATGCCAATCCGGTAAGTTTCGATATCTCACAGGGTATTTATTTGCCCCAGTTAAATCTTGTGCGGGATCTAAACTTCCATGTCATTATCAGGACTAGATAAAGAGAGCGGAGGAGCTCGATTGCCCAGCCCCCTGCCTGAAGATCCGGCAGATGCTCTCCTAACGGAGATGCTGGCTCCGGAACCGTACGAGGTGCCGGCAAAGAAGGCCAAGAAGAAGGCCACGGGGACCCGAAAGGGTCTCCGGCGCAAGGTTGTATCGGACTCATCGTCCGATGACTCCGACTCACACTCCTCCCACAAAAACGAGGAGGAGGAGGAGGAGGAGAGTTCTCCCCCCCAGCCGGGGGAGACAAGAAAAGGAAGGCCGACCCAACCGGGGAGGCCGAAGGGTCCAAGAAGGGCAAGACCCTCCCTTCGGACTGCTCCACGATGGCCGCGTACAGCGGCAATGATTGGCTACCCAGGGTCAAGCCCCTGGCGAAGTCGTAAGTATCCGGACACAATAGTAATTCATGGTATTTTGTAGTGCACTGCCTCTTCTCATGCCGAACATGATTGTGCAGTTCGTCCCGAGCTCATCTCGATGCAACTTCGTCGAGCGGTTCATTGGACTCGTCGGATATGAACAGCGGTTCACTTCCGACTGCCTCCACTCCTTGCCTTGTGGACAACGTCGAGGTGTTGTCTCAACAGGCACCGGGCCAAGGGGAGGCAGTCCTGGGGGCGCCTCGAGGCGACCTTCCAGACCTTGGGCGCAAAGGGAGCCGGACTCCCATGGGCTCCAGGTTTGGCCCCCAGCCGAACACTACACCGGAATCTTCGGTGGTTCCGGACTCTGGCGGGCGACCCCCCGTTAAGGGGGGCAAGCCGCCCGTGTCGGTGTCCTCTGTCTATCCAGAGGCACCAGACAACTTGCTGGAAGTGCTTTGCGGTGCTTCCATCGACGACGAGCACTACACTATCATGAGTTTGGTGATCGAGAAAGTTCAGTCCGCCAAGAACAGACTGACCGAAGCTTGCACCAGCCTCCTAACAGGCTTTGAGGTAAGCAATGAAGACATAGGAAAATATGCCCACATGGATACTAGAGCTTGATGCTCCGTTCGGCGTTTGGAAAGAAAGGCCGAATAGAGGATCAAATGATAACTCAGGAGTCTAATCAGAAAAATGTCTATGTGTATGTGCAGGCTTCACTGCTGGCTGCTGCTGCACGTATTGCGGAGGTCTCTGCGCTGAAGCAGGACCTAGAGCGGTGCAAGGATGAGCTCGGCCTTACCATGAGGCAGCTCGAGGAGAGCAAAGGTAAGAAATACCCTATTCTATATATTTAAAAAGAAATTCGGATGTAAAGTAATAGGATCATCATGGATTTGCCAGGGGCCACGACCGAAGTGGCAACCCTGAGGAAGGCGTTGTCCGAGGCCGAAGACAAAGCGGCCAAGGAGTGCATTGAACGGGAGAAGCAAGAAGCCCAAGTAGGCAAGGTGCAGCAAGAGCTCGATGCTCTTGCCAAAAAGCACGAGTCCTTGGAGCTTGATTCTAAGACACGAGAGTCCGGGCTCGCGCAGGCGCTTGAAAGCATCCGGAGCGCCAAGGCCGAAGCACACAAGGCCCTCCACGAGATTGATGCGGTGAAGAAGATAACAGCGGGTAAGGCATTCATAATACAAAGCAAGCATGTGAAGGAGACTTTCCTTTTTCTTACCCGAGTTCAGAGTTCTCCAGGAGCGTTTGCAGATCTTCCCCGTAGTGTATTGGATGCCGTGGAGTTTTACCAAGCTGAGGAGGGGAGCTCGACAGAGAAGTTGTTCTGGTCTCAGTATACTGGGACCGAACACCCCGTGCCCTTGAGCGACCAGCTGAAGCAGTTGGTCGAGCTTCACAAGGCGGCCGAACAAGCCATGAGGGGCCTTATAGTCCGAATGTGGCCTGGTGAGCCCCTGTCCGGCAGCTACTTCGGTCTGGTAAGGCGGCTCGTCGACGCCTGCCCACAGCTTGAAGTCATAAAGCGGTCCGTCTGCATTGAGGGTGCGCGCAGGGCTTTTGCCCGGGCGAAGGTGCACTGGGCAAAGCTGGACGCCGTGAAGCTGGTGAAGGAGGGGCCGCCGGAGGGCAAGGAGCATCGCTGCCTCGAGATGTACTATGAGAGTGTCCTGAAGGGTTCCCGCCTTGTGGCGGATGAGTGTGCCAAGGATGTAATTTTTGAATGAACATGCTCATGTGATCCTGTAATATGAAACGAGTTCATTTGCGCCATGCGATGCTTTTTTAATTTAAAATATTACCTTTTGTGTGGCCATTTATAACATCTGAGAGTTGTCCAGTCGTCGGCTTCTTCCCCCATGTAACTAGTACTGGGGTGTTCGGGATAAACCTGAGCACTCTTTACCCCAATTTTGGGTCCTTCAAGGGAGCTGTTCAACGCAACGAACCAGGCAATCAGACTATAATGCTTTATCACTCTCACTTAGCCATAGAAGTCTATAATTTTAAATTTTGGCGAAGCCCCTGGTAGTCGGAAGGCCGAATTTGGGGCGCTATACACGCCTAAGCCGGACAAGGCCGACTCCTCGCCCGAAGCGAAAAATTCTTTAAGGACTTGAGACCTCTCGAATAGCGACCAGTCTCTCGCCTTATCATGATAGTCAGTTTTCGGCTTTATCTACTGAGGTGCTCATCCGGAAGAACCGGGACACAATCGCAGTAGTTCTCCCACCGCTACCTTAGCCGATATAGCAGAACGTAAGGTACCAAAGCATGGGAGCCGGGCAAACCCAACATTTGACCAAAGACATGATTCGGAGCTGATGCATATAATGCTATAAGTTCGGGGTGCCGCACTGTCAAAAGTGTTCGGACTTCTTGCGTCGTATTATGGGGTAAACGAAAGCCCCTGGCATACTGACTGTACCCGAACGTGCGGGTGCGGATTGTCGTAAATGGACATATAAGAGAGAGAGAGAGAGAGAGAGAGAGAGAGAGAGAAGGTTTAAATAATGCAATGATAGAATAATGATATGCATTGTTATTTAAATAATACGTCAAAGCGTACTGGTATAAGTAGTGCAATAAGCAGAAAGTAGGACAGTTCGAATGTCCTATCCCAGGGCAAGCTGCGCATAGATAGTGAAAAACGGGTATATCAATTATAATTAGAGACCACCTAGGGGTTCCCGTGTTCATCCTAGCTTCTTGCTGCCTTGGTTGTTGCTTCCGGAATGTGTCCGGCAATCATACTACTGGAAAAAGGGCTTCCAGATAGTTATGCCCTAAAAGAGAAAAGGAATGATAAAGGTATACAGCCCCTAGGGCGGTTAAGCCGCATTGCGGGACGTGCCCTGATCGTGCCCCCACCTATGTCCATGGTATTTTCAGTGCGTAGTTATGTACGTGCGGCAGGGATTTCGTCGCTTGACTGGGTCTGGAACGGGGGCCGAATTTCTAGGCGAGATCTGCACGTGCCAGACGATCCTGTTGCAGCTTGTTCTGGACTCGCTTGAAGGTGTCCGGAGGCTGTGACGTCGAATTAGTGGTCTCCCTTAAAAGGCTGCTTTGTGCTTCTGCTGCAAGGGCCGCAGTGTGCTCTTCCGTGCGGAGCGGGCGTTCTGTGTTTCCATTTACCGTTATGAACCCCCTAGGTCCTGGCATCTTGAGCTTGAGGTATGCGTAATGTGGCACTGCATTAAATTTTGCGAATGTTGTTCGTCCGAGCACTGCGTGATAGCCACTGCGAAATGGGACGATATCAAAGATTAACTCCTCGCTTCGGAAGTTGTCCGGTGATCAGAAGACCACTTCAAGTGTGATTGAGCCTGTGCAATGGGCCTCTACACCTGGGATGACGCCTTTAAAGGTGGTTTTGCTAGGTTTGATCCTCGAGGGATCGATACCCATTTTTCGCACTGTATCCTGATAGAGCAGGTTCAGGCTGCTGCCGCCGTCCATAAGGACTCGAGTGAGGTGAAATCCGTCGATGATGGGGTTTAGGACTAGTGTGGCGGATCCGCCATGACGGATGCTAGTGGGGTGCTCCCTGCGATCAAAGGTGATCGGGCAAGCAGACCATGGGTTGAACTTTGGGGCGACGGGCTCCATCGCATAGACGTCCCTTAGTGCACGCTTCCGCTCCCTCTTGGGAATGTGGGTTGTGTATATCATGTTCACCATCTTCACTTGTGGGGGGAACCCCTTCTGTCCTCCTATGTTCGGCGGCCAGGGCTCCTCCTCGTCATCACTATGCAGCCCCTTGTCCTTGTTTTTGGCGTTTAACTTGCTGGCCTGCTTAAACACCCAGCATTCTCTGTTGGTGTGATTGGCTGGCTTGTCGGGGGTGCCGTGGATTTGAATGAGCGATCCAGTATGCGATCCAAACTGGACAGAGCCGGAGTACTTCTTTTAAATGGCCTTTTCCGCTGACCGGATCTAGAGCCTCTGAATCCGGCATTGACTGTCATATCTTCTGTGTTATCGTCGTTATTGCGGCGCTTTGGTCTATTACGACGTTGCCTACCGTTGGCATCTTTGGTATCCGAAGTGCCCGGATTCCTTGATGTGTTGTTGCTGCGAGCCAGCCAGCTATCCTCGCCCACACAAAAGCGGGTCATCAGTGTTGTGAGGGCTGCCATAGATTTTGGCTTCTCTTGGACAAGGTGGCGAGCCAGCCATTCGTCACCGATGTTATGCTTGAATGCCGCTAGGGCCTCTGCATACGGACAATTGACAATTTGGTTTTTCTTAGTCAGGAACCGTGTCCAGAATTGTCTGGCCGATTCCCCTGGCTGCTGGGTTATATGGCTCAAGTCGTCAGCATCCGGTGCCCACACATAAGTGCCCTGGAAGTTGTCCAGGAATGTGTCTTCCAGATCCTCCCAACTGCCTACGGAGTCTGCTGGCAAGCTGTTCAGCCAATGCCGAGCTGGTCCTTTGAGTTTTAGTGGGAGGTACTTGATGGCATGTAGATCATCGCCGCGAGCCCTGTGGATGTGAAGGAGGAAATCCTCAATCCATACAGCGGGATTTGTTGTGCCATCGTATGATTCGATATTTACGGGTTTGAAACCCTCCGAGAATTCATGATTCATAACTTCATCAGTGAAGCATAGGGGGTGTGCGGCGCCTCTATGTCGGGCTATATCCCGACACAGTTTGTATGAGTCTTGTCTGCTGTATTCGGCCCGGCCAGATTTACTCTTGGTGTATCCGACGCGACGATCATCGTCCCGTGTTGGCGCGCATGCCTGTGACCCATATATTGACCTTGCGATTTTTGCCTTATTGTCCAATACGTCTCGCAGGTCCCCTGTGTTACCCCGGGCCTTAGTATTTTGGATTGAGTAGCGGCGGGGTGCAGGCTGAACTTCAGGCTAAAACGCCTCTCTGGCTCGGCCACGTAGTGTCCGGTCAGTCGCATCGTACACTGGTGGATGAGGTTTCAATGCTTCCTCCTCGAGGTGAGATAGCAACCTGCGTTTTGGGTAACTTTTGGGTAACTTCGGTCCATCTGTCTGCTAGCAAGTCTTGATCAGCTTGAAGCTGTTGCTGCTTTTTCTTCAGGCTATTTGTCGTGGTCATAAGTCGGCGCTTGAAGCTCTCTTGCTTGACGGGGTCCTCAGGCACGATAAATTCTTCGTCGCCGAGGCTTGCCTCGTCTTCAGAGAGAGGCATGTAATTGTCCTCCTCCGGTTCTCCATCAGCTGCCCGCTCTGGAGGGCTAGCTTGTTCGTCCTCCGGCTCTACATCGTGTTGGAGGGGATTGTTGTTGCCTTCGGCACTATCCGGAGTGTTATTATCTCATGTGCCGGTATCACTACTTTTGTTGTGGCGGGACTTAAAGCGGCACCGCTGATGTCGGCGCTTGGGTTGCTTCTTGGAGGGGTCATCCTCCACTGTTTCGTCGCCATTGCCTTCTTTGGGGGTGTCCACCATGTATATATCATATGCTGAGGTGGTGGTCCAGCGCCCTGTGGGCGGTGGTTCCTATTCGTCTCCTGCATCATCGTCCATACCGTCGAAGTCTTCAGAGTCAAAGTCGAGCATGTCGGTTAAGTCGTCGACAGTGGCTACTAAGTGGGTGGTGGGTGGGCAGCGAATTTCTTCGTCGTCCGCATCCCATGCTAGCCGGACATAGTTTGGCTAAGGTTCTCCTGACAGGGAGAGAGACCTTAATGAATTTAGCACATCGCCGAAAGGTGAGTGCTGAAAGATATATGTGGAGGTGAACTCCATAATCAGCGCCCAATCGGATTGTATGGGTGCGGATGCAGGCGGCTCGGAGTCCATGGCCGGAGAAGAATCTAGTGGTTCGGCGACGCGACTCTCGTAAGGGGTGAAGTCAGTATCCGGCTCTATCACCACTGAGAGTGCGGCCTCCATGGCGGGGTCTATCCCTCCGCTCTCGGATGGCGCGATTTCCTCGGGATTGATGGCCGAAGTAGTTGCAGATGCGATCTCCCGAACATTGTCCGACGGCAGAGTTACATCAAGCTCGTCACGACTGTGCAGCACACCTGACATGGGTTCGAATCCGTCGAAGATCAAATCTCCGTGGATGTCGGCCGTGTAGTTCAAGTTTCCGAATCTGACCTGATGGCCAAGGGCGTAGCTCTCGATCTACTCCAGATGGCCAAGCGAATTGGCCCGCAGTGCGAAGCCACCGAATACAAGGATCTGCCCGTGGAGGAAAACCTCGCCCTGGACCGCATTGCTAGCGATGATTGAAGGAGCCATCAAGCCTTACGGTGACCACACAGTGGAACTCTCAATGAAAGCACCAATGTCGGTGTCAAAACCGGCGGATCTCGGGTAGGGGACCGAATTGTGCGTCTATGGCGGATGGTAACAGGAAGCAGGGGACACGATGTTTACCCAGGTTCGGGCCCTCTTGATGGAGGTAATACCCTACGTCCTGCTTGATTGTTCTTGATGATAAGAGTATTACAAGAGTTGATCTACCACGAAATCGTAGAGGCTAAACCCTAGAAGCTAGCCTATGGTATGATTGTATGTTGTCCTATGGACTAAACCCTCCGGTTTATATAGACACTGGAGGGGGCTAGGGTTACACAAGGTCGGTTACAAGGGAGGAGATATACATATCTGTATTGCCTAGCTTGCCTTCCACGCGAAGTAGAGTCCCATCCGAACACGGGACGATGTCTTCAATCTTGTATCCTCATAGTCCAACAGTCCGGCCAAAGGATATAGTCCGGCTGTCCGGAGACCCCCTAATCCAGGACTCCCTCAGTGGTGGTCACTCACACGCGCATGCAAAAGTTGGGTGCGTTTTGTCCATGTTGACATGTAGTTGCAGCACAAACCTCAGGTATCGCCTTGGGGGGGCGGGCATCCACTAGGTGTCCCCTTTCGCAAAGTCATGAAACGTTACCATTTTTTTCTCACGCTACATTGTGCCACACAAGAACGCATGCAAAATTTTGGTGTGTGTGGACACTCGATGCATTTACTATCATTTTCTCCATGAAAATACAGAGAAAATGTCTCCCGACGTGACTCAACTTCCGTTCGTACTCCGATTCCATTGAAATTTGGCGTGGGAGACGGTGGGGGTCACTCACACGTGCATGCAAAAGTTGGGTGTGTTTCATCCATGTTAACATGTACTTGCAGTACA
>NW_025225407.1:0-9489 GCF_018294505.1 Triticum aestivum
ACAAATGTGTGTACTATCGCCATGGTGGGGGCGAGGAAGTTATCCTGTGCTTGTATGTCGATGACATACTGATTTTCGGAACAAATCTGAAAGTTATTAAGCAGGTCAAGGATTTCCTATCTCTTGTTTTGAGATGAAGGATTTAGGAGTGGCTGATGTCATTCTGAACATCAAGTTGTTGAGAGACGATAATGGTGGGGTTACTCTGCAGTGGGGGTTGAGTGGTGTGGTTTCACGATCCTTGAGACTCAACCGGGACAGCGGAGGCTCGACGCGGTAATAGCGGCGAGGCGTGTGGTATGCACGGGACATGGAGACGGTCCAGGGCTCTGGTGGTCATACATGTGGTGAGACAACTGCGAATTTGACTCGGGATGACAACAAGCAACGGTGAAATTTCTTCAAGTTTCAGACAGGTGGTCAATAAAGGAGCGGTGATGTTGAGTTCAGGTAACTCTTATGTGTGACACCCAATATGTGATTTGTTCTCTTTCATGCAGGTCAGTGATCAGTGTGTGATGGCGTTGGACTGATACTCTGGAAGTTGGGAGCACCTAGAGTAACAAGGAACTTAATTTGCTCAAGCGTTGACTGTTGTCAAGAAAAGAAGGGACTACAAGTTGTAGGTGGAGTCACATGGAGTCTTTAAAGTAGCAGCGGTATTCATGAGATAAGCTCAAGTCCAATGTACATGAAAGTTTGATGCATTGACGAATTCAAGGTGGTGAAGAATATTCGCCAAGGTGGAGTTTGTTAAAATTGTGTCGAATATTGTGTACAAGGTAGGTTACATTTGGACTATGAGTTGTATTGCGTATACATAGGATGTGGAGTCGTGTCCTAGTAGGACACTTGTATCCTATGCCTCTCATATATAGCAAGGGTAGAAACATGATGTAACTAATGCCAACATAATAGCACCGGAACGCAGGGGAAGCCGGCGGCATGTGCCGGTGTCCAGGGCAACCGTGTGCGGTATTGTAGCGGTGTCATGGGGAGGAGCGCCCATAGTCAAGCCCCGGGGATGTAGCCATATCGGTGAACCTCGTTAACAAATCTCGGTGTTGTGCCTCGTGTGATTGCTTGGTCCTCGGATGATTCACGGAGTGCCTCGGATTTATTCTATCAGGCAGTGGCCAAGGCGGCCCTCTGCAACGTGCAACAAAAGGTGGAGTGGCTCCTCCGCGAGCAGCAAGCAGCCGCCGGACAAGGCTGTCACAACCCTCCGGCATCCTTGCGCCGCTGGAGGGACGACGATGGCACGGACAACGACAATGGTGCGGCAAGACAGGGCGACCATGCTTACGAAGTGGTCGTCTGATATTGAGTTTAGTTTTTTAGAGTTTTTAGTAAAACGGTCGAAAAATCGTCTGTTTATGTAAATTATATCCGAACTCGAATGAAATCCGTCTGGTTTCATGAATTTTATTCGGTTAGTTTGAACCGTTGTTGAAATGTATGCAGGCAGCGCTGGATGACAGCCCCCGGCACAGTGTCCGCGGACTGGTCCCCTAATGTTCGCGGACAAATGCCGGAGCAATTTTATTTTTTGACCGGAAATACTGGAGCAAATTTGCGGGCCAGCATGCCCTTATATCTGGAAACTCTAAAAAAACGACATATTATAACAACTAGATGATGCCCCGCACGTTGTTGTGGGAATGTTTCCAATATTTCAATAAGATTTTGATTATATGGAACATGAATTCTTGAAACAATAGTTTCTGAAAGTATATAAGAATTAAATGTAAACAGCATAATAAAATGGAATTTTACATGCATGCATGTTGTAGTGGATTTTTAATATGCATAGTTGCATGTTGAGGTGGACCTTTTCTTATGCATGTTGAATGATGAGGTGGCATGCTTGCATGTTGAGAGAAATATCTTAGTGGGGGCTAGCTATTTAGATATAGAAGATGTTGTGATTTATATTCCGAGTTAATTAATAGCCTGTTAACCTCCAGGCTGGTTTTGCTTCGGCAAAAAATATTTGTTTACTTGCATTGCCTGTTTTGTTGAACCCTTGGACATAACGTTTCGTCTTCACAGCTGACCTAACATTGTTGATGTTTTGAACGGTCGTACCTGCCCTGCATGCAGCTTCACGGCGTCCACTACTGCAGCCCAAACAACCAGAGTGCTATTTACTGTCCCTCACCCAAAATCTTGTGCAGATATGGACTCAAAAACACGTACATTGGACAAAAGTGCAGACAAGTAGATGAACAAACTTGTTGCAAAATCTGTACTCTCTCCCCACGCGGCCTTTTGCACCCTATAAGTAGCCAGCAGCCCCAGCTATCTCTCCCACACTCAAACTGCACTGCCAGAGCTAGCCAGTGCTGCACATGTCTAACACTATGGCTCCAAAAAACTCAGCTGTCTTCCTCCTTGGGCTTCTTCTCTCATGCGTAGCCATGAGTAGTGCGGCGAGAATCCTTGAGGAGACAGCTCCGTCAAGGAAGAGCACCAGACCGTGGTGCCACAGATTCTCAAGGTAGAGCTTCCACCATTCCTGGAAGTGCACCTACCACCTAAGCTTGAGCTTCCCAAGGTGGAGCTGCCGCCGGTCCATGAGGTGCACCTACCACCCAAGCCGGAACTGCCTAAGGTGGAGTTGCCAACGTTCCCAGAGGTTTACCTGCCACCCAAGCCGGAGATGCCCAAGGTAGAGCTGCCAACGTTCCCGGAGGTTCACCTGCCACCCAAGCCGGAGATGTCCAAGGTGGAGCTGACGCGGAAGCCCGAGATGCCCAAGGTGGAGCTTCCACCAAAGCCCGAGTTGCCCACTGTTCCCGTGTTCCACTTCCCAAAGCCGGAGGACAAGCCATGAGAACTGCCTTCTCATATTGTTGCCTCGTTTTGCTTCGCTCGTACATGTACCCTAGTGTTGTGTTGCGTCGACGGTCTGATTGTTTAGTCGTGGTCCATGATTCATTGTGAGTGATATATATATATATATATATATATATATATATAGAGAGAGAGAGAGAGAGAGAGAGAGACACGCACATACACACCTAGGTGTCCCATAAATGTAATCTAATCATATGGGACACCTAGGTGCCAGGTGCCTGTTATAGTAAGTGATATTCATTATGCATGATGTACAATCCGCGACACATGATTTTCCAAACTTTGTTTGCATGCTCTATCAGCTCTAATGGGCAATTATTGCTTTCCAAAAACAATATCCTACTACTTTCCTTGCAATGATTCTTTTCCAAACAAAAAGGGTATGCATATACGCTCTGATTTTTTTAAGGTATTAGATATGACCAAATAATACGAAATATTGTCGCAAATGTTTGTATGTGTAATTACGACGTATATTATGCATTCTTCTGATGTTTTACTTTTCAAGGTATGTAGTGTTAAAAAAATTAGGGCCGTGTCACACTTTTTGGCGACTAATATTTCTATTCAAAATAAGGCCACCAGATAATATAAAATGTAATCTAATTATATTTTACTTTTCGAAATATATATGATGCATGCTGAATATCCACACATGATCTTTTCCTATGTACATATACCCACACACAATTCTTTTTAGTTTTCGGAATGTACTTTGCATGCCAATACCCATACGTGATTTTTGGTATGTACATGGACCTAACATATCATACCTGCATACCCTTTTTCAATACATGCATGCTTTGAAGATATACATAAAACTGATATACTTTGAACGATATATAATCCAAAAAATTATACACCATTTTTAACACACGCAAATTATTTTGAGACATACCGATAAATGATATTGGAGATATACCAGAAATAGTACAATTTACATATACGACAGATATTGACCAGATATATGAAAAAGTTAGTACGTGACTAGGTATACAATTTTTATAGGTATATGAATTAGTACGTGACTAGGTATACGATTTTTATAGGTATATAAATTAGTACGTGACTAGGTATATGAATTAGTACGTGACTAGGTATACGATTTTTATAGTTATATAAATTAGTACGTGACGAGATATATGAATTTTTATAGGTATATGAATTAGTACGTGAATTTTTATAGGTATATGAATTAGTACGTGCCAAGGTATGTAAAAAAAGTAACACATCAATAAAATACAGGTACCATGCATGGATCATTAATTGTTGATTTTCTTTCTCTTATTTAATGAGGGCATTAAGTGTCCAGATCAAGCAATAGTTCTTTCTTAATTAAAGTGTCAATGTTTAACCCATTAGTTCTAGTACTAATACAGGTGCACGCATCTTAGTGTAATTTGACGGTTTGTAGGCAAGGTGCCCAGGCACCTAGGTGCCCCAAATGGCCCATGCACCCGAGGTAACCCATATATATATAGTGTTACTATTCATCATTTAGGGTGCAGAATAAGTTATTCTTCATACGAGGTAATTTTACGATCATTTTCTAAATAAATTACATTTAGAATATAAATAGTTACATGCATATAGATTCAATATGTAACCTTTGGTATAAAAAACAAAAATATAGGTTATAAGATCAGAAAAATCACATTTTATGTATGTTTTATATTATATTTTTACATTCGTAATTTTACGTAACATAAGATAAGATCTCTATTAAATATGTTTTGGTCTCACTGTTAACCATTTATCATAAGATCACTTGAAAAATATGCATGCTTCCTTGCTTACTACAGTTTTCAGCGCAAGATTTGTTTGCGCCTATCATTTTCCCATTGACAAAACGTAAAAGCCTACACATTTTTTCTTCTACAACACCTGCTATTTATGGCTAACGCACTGTCATTTTTGAGTTTGCATCATCGGTCGTACCCTTGGTGAGCAGGAGGGTGTCAATAGAGCGGCCAACTGGTGCATGCATGATTGACCGAGTGAACCATGGTGGCAGGAATTTGAGTGTCAAGTGTCAACACAGAAGGCGTTGATGAAGGGTGTGCGGGACCATTTTTTTTACGTTAATACGAATTGTGGTGTTTGGTTCGGTGGGAAAATATGTCCCCATATGTCCCAAAAGACAAATAATAATAGTACAAAAAACAACCATAACAACATTACCGAGTGCCCAACTATCCTGAATATTGACTGAGACGCACACTGGCACAGTGAATACATCACTACTTAAGCGACCAGGCTGCCAGATTAAGTAGGTTTGACGCTGAAGCAATAACAATCGTAATAGAAGTTTTGGCCGGTCACTGCCACCGTTGTCGTCTCACCTGTCTACTCTCTCTCCGTCTTATCTTAATTAATTTATGACATGAACTTAATAGTACTCTCGAGACAAATGGTCAACTACCAACTTCAGGGCCTAGGTGATCAGGGTGGACAATTTTAGAGACCCAAAATAGTATTTCACTGTGTGCATCCTTTATTTTATTTTTTTTGCCAAAAGCATCATTCATGTCTTCAGCGTATTGATGCAGAGATCAGTAGCTCTTTTCGATACCAATAAATTTTGTTTATTGAGAAATTGAATTCCATCTAGAAAAACCGAAGGACCAGATGGTCACGCATTAGTCTTACAACATCACCGTTTGGGTGCCGCTAACCGTCGAGCTCGGATGTGGGACAGGGGCGGAGCGAGAAAATTTGACCATTGGGTTCACTCCATGAGTTATTGTGAGAACTTGGTACTAATTTGTGAGGTTTATAGTATAATTTTAAATTCTCTTACAACAAAGTTATAGCACCAAAAACAACATAATGAATAGAAATATGGTACTCCCTTCGTTCATTTTTTAAGTCATTTCAAACAACTCAAAATAGGTTGTTTTGTACATTGTCTGAAATGTCTTCAAGGTCTTATAAAAGTGATCAGAGGGAGTATCACATATCACTCATTGTTGCTTTAAAAACTGAAGAGTGTAAGACATACCGGTTCAATAAAATTATAAAATCACTTATAGCCTACCTGTATGAATAGTAGGCTTCAGGTGGTTAGCTGACCTTTAATGCACTTAGCCTATGTCTAATTGATGACCTTGATGTACTTGTATCATTATCTCGATCTGGTGACCGAGTTTTCTTCGAAAAATATCGCTCCATAGCATAGATCAATCAAAGTTCATGGAGAAAAACAGATAAAAAAACTATGGCAAAAATTCACTATCACACTAGGTTATTAGGCTAGGTAGAACATACATAGGAAAGAGGCTTAATGGTTCAGCGCCCAAAAACATTGCACCCAACCCGTACAAGCTCGCGTCGAGAAAAAATGCATCGGTTGCAGCTGCGCTAGCCAATGGCAACTGGATGAGAGGGCTGCAGCAGCTGACAACAACTACAGACCTTCATTGCTTCTTTTATCTCTGGCAACATATTCAACAAGTCAACCTCACTGATGAACCAGATGCCATCTGCTGGAAGACCTCAGCATCAAATCTTTACTCTGCATCCTCGGCATACGACCTTCAATTCTTGGGCTCCATCAACCGTCCTGCCCTGGACATATGGCATGTCAAGTCTGAAGGAAAAGTGAAATTCTTCACCTGGCTGCTGGCGCAGAACAGGCTTCCCACTATCGATCGGCTGCGAGCCAGAGGAAGTAACATCGATAACATATGCTCTCTCTGTGATCAGACTGCAAATGCGGCTCATTTGTTTTGCCACTGTCCCTTCACTTCTGAAGTCTGTTTCAAGCTGCACTGCACCCTGCAATCCAGTCAAAATGCTGCTGCAAGCTTCAACAACATGCATTTCCTCACTGCTCAGGATTGGTGGACTCATTACAGCTCTGGCCCCAAGAAGAATGCCCAACAAGCCATGTATTTTGCGTGGAACATTTGGAGTGAACGTAACCGGCGGCTCTTCAAGCACATCTCTTCGACTGCTGACGAGGTTGTCGCCTTAATTGTCTGAGACTTAAATCATGTACGTGTAGCCTTCTGTAGACCACCCCTTGAACCAGACTGAGGTTTCTCCCTTTTGTAACTTATACTCTGCCAATGGCAACCCTCTTGTACATTCTTTATCTATAACTAGATGACCCGTTGCGCCAATGGCGCAAAGGGCGATAGCAAGCCAAGTATTGTAAGAAGGGTGATATGAAAATTCAGGCACATACCGAAATAATAAATACTTACTGCTGGTAGATAGATACTTAGTGATGATACAGTGTTATAGAAGTTTTTTATCAATTATTTACAATGTTATTAGGAAGCAAGGTAGATACCCAGAGATACATCTTATGAGGCAACGAACATTAGATGGAGTCATCGTTGCACGTTTCATGACTATTGAAAACGGCTTTGCTGTCCAGGCAACCTTTATTAGTGCTAAAGCCTGGGTTTGTTCAAAACACTGAAAGTACAAGCGTATGAGGACAGCAACAGGGTAGCAGAGTCTTCACTTGTCCTTGCGAGTGGTGGTTTTAGTATCCACAGCAAAGGCTTGGGATATACTGGAAAGCAAGCGGACATCCTTCAAACTGGTCTAAGAGGCAGCAGATAGCAAGTAAAACAAAAAAAATCAAACTGAATTCAGACCATAGAACATCAAGTTCGCGCCGAGGGCCAACGACCTGGCCGCCACCCCAAACGTCCGCGGTCGCCGCAGCTTGCCAGCTTTCCTGTCGCTGCAACTTGCCAGCTTTCCCTCGGTGACCTCCTCCGACTACCCACCTGCACATAGAGCAGCGCAGCCTCCAGCTCCAGCTCCAGCCTCAAGCTTTCACATTTCCACAAAGTAGTTTCTATCCAGAATTTAATCATGTACAACCAGACCACTCAACTAAGTTACAAACAAAGGACAATTAATGGAATTACTATTTATAAGAACATCATATGTGTATTTCACACAAGACACACTGCGAAGGTAAGGGTAAATCTGGTTACAACACAACAGAAATTACATAAAAGCAAGTTGTTAAAGATAGAAACAGAGAAATATATAGATATATTCATATCTATCAAAACTGCTACATTCAAGCCGATTCCAAGAACCATGGTTATATGGTTTTGCATTAAGTTGCAATGTACTTCTTCTCAGACCTTCATACGTTCCAACAAAGCAACATATTCAACTATAAAATTGGTTCAACTGAAAACTAATCTCACACTAAATTGATCTGGTTGGTATCCGATAGCAGAACAAGTTTGAGGGGTTGATAACCCATGATACCAACTATGTAGGGATGCACGAAGCAGAAACAAAAGTAACAGTGATACATAAAGAGAAATGATTTGTACATACAACAAGATATCTGAAAGGATCTTATTTTGCCAACAAAATATTTATGCATCGGTTCGCTTCATTTGAAATCTGCATACCCAAAAAAAATATTAAGGTAAGAAAACAGTAAAGCCGAACAAAGAACAGATCTAATGATAATATAAAGGGTATACCTTTGCCACCGCATCTTTTGCCACATGCAGAACTTTTTCAAGAAACAACTGAATAGATTCTTCTAAAGTATCTTTTTGAGAGCAAACTAATCATTGCTATAAAAAGAATGATTAATTAAACTAATCTTCCTGTGCATAGGCATGAATAGTGGACCTGATTATTGAGCATCTCAGCAATTAAAAACAAAGCAATCTGCCTAGCATCCAGTACCTCATGTACTGAAAGGCTGGAATTAGAATGCAAATAGTTTGAACCCTATTTTTCAAATACTCATTATTGTTTAGCACAGAAATTAGAAGATTATGCTTCAGAAAAAACAAACTGAACTATTATAAAATTAAGTACTTTGGGTTCCCCTAGTAACTACATTTTGTAAGGAAATCAGGTTGCAAACCTTTGACCACATGGAGTTGTCATTACCAAGTGAAGCCTTAATCAACTGTTTTATTGTTTTGTGCTCTTCCGAACTTGATATTTCTACATCAGTGCTTATCTACAAAGTTGAGAAAATAAATTAAAGCACTTCACAAAGATTTAGAAAAGGAAAAAAAATGGCAGTACACACAATCAAGTAAAAGGATTTTTCGTCAGTACATGATGAAGTTGTGGTATGCTCAAACCGTTGTCAGCATGCATGTTTGTCTTTATAGAACTAAGGTTTACAACCATATCTCCCTCTTGAACATAATTTCCTATAGTTGAACTCACTGGTTGAACTAACAACAGTATGCCCATCAGGGGTGTGCAGACTGAAGAAACATAAACACTAACACGGTTATTAATGTAATGCAAATTAGTGCAGTTATTGCTTTGCGGACATATGGACACCGTCCGCCTGCATCCCTACTCTATGGTATATAAGTTGGGAACCATTTTGAATTTTGGGTTTAAGATGAGGTAGACAAAATAAGCAAGGTAGAGTGAAAAGAATATAATAGAAACAAACCTTTGCATGCTCTTAGTATGGTATATCTCCCTGCTATGATCATCATTATAATTGAAGATCCATACCTGCAAAAGCAGTAAAAAATAGTGAGACATCACCTAAAAATGATTACCGTGTGAATCTGGATCTGCAAAAGTGGCTTGTAACAAATTCCCATCCTGTTGGGTTGTAGTCAACATCCATCCTGACAACTCACCTCGTGTAAGACTTGACTT
>NW_025225408.1:0-1349 GCF_018294505.1 Triticum aestivum
CTCGTGGGCCCCCTGTTGCTCCACCGACGTACTCCTTCCTGCTATATATACCTACATACCCCCAAACGATCAGATACAGAGCCAAAACCCTAATTCCACCGCCACAACTATCTGTATCCACGAGATCCCATCTTGGGGCCTGTTCCGGAGCTCCACCGGAGGGGGTATCCATCACGGAGGGCTTCTACATCAACACCATAGCATCTCCGATGAAGTGTGAGTAGTTTACCTCAGACCTTTGGGTCCATAGTTATTAGCTAGATGGATTCTTCTCTCTTTTTGGATCTCAATACAATGTTCTCCCCCTCTCTTTGTCGGGGGTTGGGTGCGACATATGCCAATGGATGTCTTATCATGGTGGGAGCGAGTAGAACATCGCCGGTGCATGGAAGCGGGATGAGGCGTAGACACGTACGCCGGCGAACTTTACCCAGGTTCGGGGCTCTCCTAGGAGATAACACCCCTAGTCCTGCTCTGTGGGGTCTCCGCATGATCACTAAGGCGCAAGTGAGTACAATGGTGCTCCTCGAGCTGTATGCTAGAGGTGGGAAAAGGCAAGGCTCGCTCTCTCCTCCCCTAGGTATGAATCTAGTCCTAACCGGGTGGGAACCCTTTGCATGGGTGCCCTAGGGAGTTTATATAGGCCTACCCCCAGGGGTACAATGGCAATCTGGCTGGGCGTAAGGCCCGGCTGTCAGTCTCTCTAGTCGTTGGCTTCTCCGCCGACTGCTGGGGCCCGCCGACTGGTGGGCCCCGCCGGCTGGTCTGGTACGGAGCCGACAAGCCGCCTTCGCTGCTCACGACTCCTGCCGGCTACGGACTACTGTAGCCATGTTGCTAATGACGCGTGTTCGGTTGGGGAGGCGTGGCTACATTCCCGCCACCTGGTGGGAGATCATTGTAGCCACTCTGCATCATATCTGGTTAATGGTGCGTGGGCCCCCGAGGAAGGACTGGGCCGGCTGCTGGGAGCCGGCTGATACGTCTCCAACGTATCTATAATTCTTGATTCCTCCATGCTATATTATCTACTGTTTTGGACATTATTGGGCTTTATTATCCACTTTTATATTATTTTTGGGACTAACCTATTAACTGGAGGCCCACCCTAGAATTGCTGTTTTTTGCCTGTTTTAGGGTTTCAAAGAAAAGGAATATCAAACGGAGTCCAAACGGAATGAAACCTTCGAGAACATGATTTTCTCAAAAAACAAGATCCGGGAGACTTGGACCCTATGTCAAGAAAGAAAAGAGGAGGCCACGAGGTAGGGGGCGCGCCCACCCCCACCAAGCGCGCCCTCCACCCTCGTGGCCCCCCTGTTGCTCCACCGACGCATCCTTCCTCCTAT
>NW_025225408.1:1702-3734 GCF_018294505.1 Triticum aestivum
TCCACGTACCCCCAAACGATCAGAAACGAAGCCAAAACCCTAATTCCACTGCCGTAACTTTCTGTATCCACGAGATCCCATCTTGGTGCCTGTTCCGGAGCTCCGCCGGAGGGGCATCGATCACGAAGGGCTTCTACATCAACACCATAGCCCCTCCGATGAAGTGTGAGTAGTTCACCTCAGACCTACGGGTCCATAGTTAGTAGCTAGATGGCTTCTTCTCTCTTTTTGGATCTCAATACAATGTTCTCCCCCTCTCTTGTGGAGATCTATTCGATGTAATCTTATTTTTGCGGTGTGTTTGTTGAGATCGATGAATTGTGGGTTTATGATCAAGTCTATCTATGAATAATATTTGAATCTTCTCTGAATTCTTTTATGTATGATTGGTTATCTTTGCAAGTCTCTTCGAATTATCAGTTTGGTTTGGCCTACAAGATTGATCTTTCTTGCAATAGGAGAAGTGCTTAGCTTTGGGTTTAATCTTGCGGCGTCCTTTCCCGGTGACAGTAAGGGCAGCAAGGCACATATTGTATTGTTGCCATCGAGGATAACAAGTTGGTGTTTTCTTCATATTGCATGAGTCTATCCCTCTACATCATGTCATCTTGCTTAAGGCGTTACTCTGTTTTTAACTTAATACTCTAGATGCATGCTGGATAGCGGTCGATGAGTGGAGTAATAATAGTAGATGCAGGCAGGAGTCGGTCTACTTGTCTCGGACATGATGCCTATATACATGATCATACCTAGATATTCTCATAACTATGCTCAATTCTGTCAATTGTTCAACAGTAATTTGTTCACCCACCGTAGAATACTTATGCTCTTGAGAGATGCCACTAGTGAAACCTATGGCCCCCGGGTCTATCTTTATCATATTGATCTCCTACTACTTAGTTATTTCCTTTTCTATTTACTTTGCCTTTATTTTACTTTGCATCTTTTATCATAAAAATACCAAAAATATTATCTTATCATATCTATCAGATCTCACTCTCGTAAGTGGACCTATAGGCACTACTAGGAAAAGGGCTATAGATGGAAATGACACTAATGGCGCACCACATCTACGGTGCGCCATTAGTAACAATTTTTTTTAATTTTTTCAAAACTACTAATGGCGCACCGTGGGAGTGGTGCGCCATTACTAGTTGAACTAGTAACGGTGCACCGCTCCCACGGTGCGCCATTAGTAAAAAAAATTAATTTTTTTTCAAAACTACTAATGGCGGACCGTGGGAGTGGTGCGCCATTACTAGTTGAACTAGTAATGGCGCACCACTCCCACGGTGCGCCATTAGTAACTTGGCCCAAACATTCGCCCGAATGCACCCCCCCTGTGGACCGCCTCTTCGGTTTCAAAAAAAACAAAATGATAGAAATGTCAAAAAATAATAGAAAATAAGATTCCCATGTGATATGTGGTCTAATTGTTAGCAAAATTTACAAACATGAATTTTCAACTTTTTTGCAAAATCTCTCGAGAATTTGTAAAAATGGGCATAACTTTTGCGTACGAACTCGGATGAAAAAGTTTTTTATATGAAAAATCATCTACTCGAAAAGTTACATCCAAATTTATATGAAAAATCACTGTAGCCACTCTGCATCATATCTAGTTAATGGTGCATCGGCCCCTGAGGAAGGACCGGGCCGGCTGCTGGAAGCCGGCTGATACGTCTCCAACGTATCTATAATTTTTGATTGCTCCATGCTATATTTTCTACTGTTTTGGACATTATTGGGCTTTATTATCCACTTTTATATTATTTTTTGGACTAACCTATTAACTGGAGGCCCAGCCAAGAATTGTTGTTTTTTGCCTGTTTTAGGGTTTCAAAGAAAAGGAATATCAAACGGAGTCCAAACGGAATGAAACCTTCGGGAACGTGATTTTCTCAACGAACAAGACCCGGGAGACTTGGACCCTACGTCAAGAAAGAAAAGAGGAGGCCATGAGGTAGGGGGCGCGCCCACCCCCACCAAGCGCGCCCTCCACCCTCGTGGCCCCCCTGTTGCTCCACCGACG
>NW_025225409.1:0-36084 GCF_018294505.1 Triticum aestivum
AAAAAAATTAGGGTTAGTTCATCATATCCGAACCAATCTGAGCCTTTGCATAATCTTTTTAGGGTTTTGCTTTGTTGAATTTGCGGTTGCATCGTCGTGTCTAGTTGCTGGTCTTAGAGTCTAGTCTTTTAGAGTTTCGAGTTCTGGTCATAAGTTGTCACGCCGCCGCCACACCATCATCATCGCCCCTGCCATCTACCACCACCGCTTATCCGCCACCGCTCCGAATCCGTATCCATATACCACCACCGATCCATATCCATATACTACCACTGCTACCACCACCGCTGCCATATACCACCACCATATATCCACCACCAATCCGAGTTCCTTGCATATTGGGTTTGTTTTCGAGATCCATCTAGATTCCGATTCGTGTTTCCTTGCCGGAGTCGGGTAGCCACGCTCCGTTTAGGCCCAAAAATTTTCGAAAACCCATTTTTCGAAAAAAAATTTGGCTATCCTATTTTTAGGTGTTTCTGAGTGTTTTGAGACAGGTGCCATTATAGAAAGTTTTTTTTGACCTGTTTCCAGTTTTTGGGTCCGGGCAGCCGAAAAAAAAAAATTTTGGTCGAAAAAAAAATTTCGTGCCCATCCTGTCAGTTTGACCTAGGAAGAGTTTTGAGACACTCGCCATTACAGTGATTTTTCGCAAAAAAAAGCAGCGCAAAAAAAGAGCGCCAAAAAAAAAGAGCGAAAAAAAAATTGTGAGTGTGCTTTTCCCTTGTTTACGTGTCGCGCCGTGATTTTGTTGGTGTTCTAGGCTCGCGTCTCTAGCACAGTCTAGCCTAGGACCAGCACAGTACCATCGTTGAGCGTTTATTCAACTTTGCATCTCTGAATTGATTATTGCTGACCCTTTTTGCTACCATACTATAAGCCTTCCCAGCTCCACATACATCTACGTCGTGTGTTTGACTCTCCCTGGTAATCGCTCTATCCAAGCTTTGAGAGTTTTTGACTACAACGGTTGCCGATCACCGCCTGCTGCTGGGTAAGAACTGGTAAGAATTTGAGATTTGCTTGACGGATTTGTGATACACCACCACCACTTCTTAGTAGTCTGTAGGATCATATTCTTGTGTGTTTCTATTGCTGCTAACCATGCCAGGATCACAAGCCGACGAGATTGACTGGGAGAACTTATCGAACAAGGAGCTTCATGATAAGTTTCAGCAAATGATGACTGAACAGGTACAAGATGTGCTGAACAATTTTGAAGAGGCCATGGAGAAGATCACTGGCCTTGAGAAGACGTTCGAAACAAAGCTCGATAACAGATTTAATGAACTGCTTGCGCGTCTTCCACCACCGGCTGCACCTGTCGCACCTCTGCAACAACAACAACTACGCCCCCTTCCGAATCAGTATGGACGAGCACAGCGTGTTCCTATTGTGCCAGGACAAAATTCTGGTGCCGCTGTTACTGCTATTGGTGTTTCTTTGGCTCCTGCTACTGCTCCTGCTGGTACCCAGGAGGATGATGAGTATGCGGGCGATTATGAGGATGAGGTTGATCAAAATCAGATCTACGAGCAGCCACCAGCACCACCACCAGCAGGTCGACCTCAGGTATATATTCGTAATGGTAGGCCTGCACCACCACCTCAGGTACGAGATGATGTCCATATTCCTAAACTGAAATTGAATATTCCACCATTTGAGGGTAGATATGTTCCTGATATATATCTTACTTGGGAGTTAGAAACTGAACAACGATTTACATGTTTACAATATCCTGAGGAGAGACGAGTTGCTGCTGCTGTTTGTGCTTTCACTAGTTTTGCATGTGTATGGTGGTCTGAACATTGTAGATTATATCCTATTCCAACTACTTGGGCTGCTTTGAAAACTGCTATGCGTACGCGTTGGGTTCCACCATATTATCAACGTGAATTGCTTCAAAAATTGCAGCGTTTAAGACAAGGAAAAAATTCTGTAGAAGAATATTATCAGGAATTACAAACTGGCATGATTCGATGTGGTATTGTTGAGGATAATGAAGCTATGCTTGCACGTTTTCTGGGTGGATTAAATAGAGAGATTCAGACCATTCTAGACTATAAGGAGTATACTAATATCACTCGTTTATTACATCTTGCTTGTAAAGCTGAACGTGAAGTGCAGGATCGACAAGCATTGGCGCGAACTAACTTTTCTGCAGGCCGACCTTCCTCATGGATGCCGCGTGCATCTTCTACTTCAACTGCACCAGCACCTCAATCAGGTGCCTCCTACAGCCGTGATACAAGAAAACAGGAACAACCACCATTATCTGCCAAGAGCGCACCTGCGGGGCCTGCACAGCGTTCTTCTTCTTCCATGGCATCAACAGGGCACACAAGTGATATTATTTGTCGTCGTTGTAAGGGAGGAGGTCATTATGCGAGGGAATGCAAATCTCCGCGTGTGATGATTGCTACCGCGGATGGTGGATATGAGTCCGCTAGTGACTATGATGAGGAGACTTTGGCTCTTATTACACGTGAAGAACATGGTGGAGATGATTCTGATCATGAGACGCAATACATGGCTCCTGAAGACGCTGACAGGTATGAATGTTTAGTTGCTCAACGTGTTTTGAGTGTGCAGGTCACACAAGCTGAGCAAAATCAGAGGCACAATTTGTTCCATACCAAGGGAGTTGTGAAGGAACGTTCTGTGCGCGTCATCATAGATGGAGGGAGCTGCAACAACTTGGCTAGCATGGAGATGGTGGAGAAGCTTTCTCTCACCACAAGACCACATCCACATCCTTACTACATCCAATGGTTCAACAACAGTGGCAAGGTTAAGGTAACACGTACTGTTCGTGTGCATTTTAGTATCTCTACATATGCTGATTATGTTGATTGTGATGTGGTACCTATGCAAGCATGTTCCTTATTACTTGGTAGACCATGGCAATTTGATAAAAATTCTGTACACCATGGTAGAAACAATCACTATACTCTTGTTCATAAGGATAAAAATATTACTTTGCTTCCTATGACTCCTGATTCCATTTTGAAAGATGATATTAATAGAGCTAATAAAGCACAACAGGAGAAGAATAAGAGTGAAAATCAGATTGTGGCAAAAGAATTTGAGCAACAAATGAAGCCTAATAATAAACCATCTAGTGTTGCTTCTGAAATTAAATTGAAAAGTGCATGTTTATTTGCCACCAAATCTGATATTGATGAGCTAGATTTCAGCAAATCTGTTTGCTATGCTTTTGTGTGCAAAGAGGCATTATTTTTATTCGAGGACGTGCCTTCCTCTTTGCCTCCTGCTGTCACTAACATTTTGCAGCAGTTCGCTGACGTTTTTCCACAAGACGTGCCACCGGGATTACCGCCTATTCGAGGGATTGAGCATCAGATTGACTTAATTCCCGGTGCTTCACTGCCAAACCGTGCACCATACCGTACCAATCCAGAGGAGACGAAGGAGATTATGCGTCAAGTACAAGAGCTTGTCGACAAAGGTTATATACGCGAATCCCTTAGTCCTTGTGCTGTTCCTATTATTCTAGTGCCGAAAAAGGATGGTACATCACGTATGTGTGTTGATTGTAGAGGCATTAATAATATTACTATTCGTTATCGTCATCCTACGGCTAGATGATATGCTTGATGAATTGAGTGGCTCTACAATATTCTCCAAAGTTGATTTGCGTAGTGGCTACCATCAAATTCGTATGAAATTGGGAGATGAATGGAAAACAACATTTAAAACTAAGTTTGGATTATATGAGTGGTTAGTCATGCCTTTTGGGTTAACTAATGCACCTAGTACTTTCATGAGATTAATGAACGAAGTTTTACGTGCTTTCATTGGACGATTTGTGGTAGTTTACTTTGATGACATATTGATTTATAGCAGATCTTTGGAAGAACATTTGGAACATTTACGTGCTGTGTTCGTTGCTCTACGTGATGCACGTTTGTTTGGTAACCTTGGGAAGAGATGAGGACATGACTATCTTGGATATGACCAAAAATATTGCATATATGCATATTTGTCAGGTGATTTCTAGTGCAAACTATTCAATAATCTATTTATGTTATCCAGAACAAAAATACTTCACACACTTTTGTGTTTTGTCTAATTGCAGGTGTATGGGGCATTTGTACAATCCACATATGAAGATAAGGAAGAAAGAGATGTTTATTTGCTGTCCAAAAAGTTCTCTCACGTCACTTTTGGCCCAAGAGAAGATAGAGTCCAAGTCTCTCACGTTCTGGATTCAGATTCGGACTGCACAGACACACCTGACTCAAAACGCACACAAGTTTTTCATACGGACTCCGAATTGGGTGATTCTTTTTTTGTTGGAAACTAGATTTCGTGCACTTTCCAACCCAATTGGAATCACCTTCAAATTCGTCCGAAGCGTTGAGTTGTGGACGAAACAATCTGATGCTGCAGCAGAATCCGAGTCAAACTATAAGTCCAAAGGTGTTACATCACCTCCACTTGGGCCCATTGGCCTTGTACGACCTATATTTAGTTTTAGGCTGCCTTGGGACGTCCTCCCACCTCCTTGGCCGCCATCCCTTTCTCCTATATAAGTAGATCCATCTAGTAGCTTTTCCTTGGGATTTGTTTAGTTAAAAGTTAGCCATTGCAACTTCGTGTACTTCGTTTGTGTCCAACGACCAGACCAAGACCGCTTACAGATCCCCACCTTTATCAATACTTCATATATATTCGCAATATTCAGATTGCTTTTATCATATTCTTGCTTGTTCTTCGATTGCTTGCAGGAATAGACCTCCGTGGTCAGGTTGATCGTGCTCCGGCGTGGTCAATAACCTCAGGAGATTGGTTTAGCGATTGCTAAGGCGCAACGTCGTGCACGTTTGTAGTCAGATCGTCAAAGTCGTCTCCACCAAATCGGTAGTATCATCTCATCGAAAGATCGGGACACCCCGCCTCTATCAAGTGGTATGCACTTTCCAACCCAATTGGAATCACCTTCAAATTCGTCCGAAGCGTTGAGTTGTGGACGAAACAATCTGATGCTGCAGCAGAATCCGAGTCAAACTATAAGTCCAAAGGTGTTACATCACCTCCACTTGGGCCCATTGGCCTTGTACGACCTAGATTTAGTTTTAGGCTGCCTTGGGACGTCCTCCCACCTCCTTGGCCGCCATCCCTTGCTCCTATATAAGTAGATCCATCTAGTAGCTTTTCCTTGGGATTTGTTTAGTTAAAAGTTAGCCATTGCAACTTCGTGTACTTCGTTTGTGTCCAACGACCAGACCAAGACCGCTTACGGATCCCCACCTTTATCAATACTTCATATATATTCGCAATATTCAGATTGCTTTTATCATATTCTTGCTTGTTCTTCGATTGCTTGCAGGAATAGACCTTCGTGGTCAGGTTGATCGTGCTCCGGCGTGGTCAATAACCTCAGGAGATTGGTTTAGCGATTGCTAAGGCGCAAGGTCGTGCACGTTTGTAGTCGGATCGTCAAAGTCGTCTCCACCAAATCGGTAGTATCATCTCATCGAAAGATCGGGACACCCCGCCTCTATCAAGTGGTATCAGTTTTCAGGTTGCTCGGTGAGAATTTCCAGTTTTCCTAGATTAGATTTATTTTCTTACCTATTGTCCAAGAAAAAGCCACAAAAAAGAGTTAGATCTATTCATCCTTGGTCCAAGCCAGTCTGAGCCTTTGCAATTTTCTTTTCATTGCTTGCATAGTTGAATTATCGGTTGCATCGTCGTGTCGAGTTGCTGGTCTTAGTGTCTAGTTCCTTTAGAGTTTCGAGTTCTGTTCACATTAGTCACGCCGCCGCTGCATCATTATCCCTTCCGCCGTCCATCATCCCATCTAGTAATTTCCACCACGTGCTACGCACTGTTCATTGTCATAATCATAGTTGAGGTCATTCACATCTTCGCCTAATCCAATCTGCATCTTATCTAGTTTGTCTTGGAAAGAGGGAGAAAAAAAAAGAGAGAGAAAAAAAAGAGAAAAAAGGAAAGAAAAAAAAAGAAAAAGAGAGAGAAGAAAAAGAAAAAAAAGGGTGAGAAAAAAAAGAGAGAAGAAAAAAAAATTGGATCTATCTAGAATCAATCTCGTACCTGAATTCGGATTGGAATCTGTTTTGCGCACTGTTCAGTAAAACAGGTGTATCTTCCTCATACGAAGTCCGTTTTGGCTCCGTGAGTACTCAAATTGAAGCTAGCAATGAGCCATATCTAAATAGTTGCAGAAGCTAGTTCAATATTTGACACCTCAAAATCGGCTTCTAAATAGGTCTTTTTGCCCTCCGAAGTTCGTGAACACAGCTTGTTCCAATTTTTCAGGCCAGTTTTAGAATTCTTTGACTCCTCATATCAACTCGGAATTGAGTGATTCTTTTTGCATTAGAAAGCTTGAGTTAGTAGCATTCTTTGAAAGAATTTATCAGAAAATTGTCTCAAACTTTTCAAGAGGAAAGTTGGAGAGAGAGTTGTTGTATATCCTGCTTGGCAGTTGTTTTCATCATTATTTTCACTGCCGTTGTGATCTTCACTTATATCTTGCTGTCAAGAGCTACTTAGTATCCTTCATTGATGCTAGTTGTGCTACGCCGTGACCTCATTAGTGTTCTAGGCTCGCGTCTCTAGTCCGGTCTAGCCTAGGACCAGCACAGTACCGTCGTTGAGCGTTTATTCAACATTGCATCTTTGAATTGATTATTGCTAATCTTTTGCTACCATATATAGCCAACCCAGCTCCACATATTTCTACACCGTGTATATGTATGCTCCCCTGGCAATCGCTTTACTCAATATTCGGAGTTACTTGACACCGCTGGTTGCCGATCACCGCCTGCTGCATGGTAAGAACTTGTAAGACATTGATATTTGCTTTACTGTGAGCGTTTTACCACCACATCCTAGTAGTTATAGGAACATTATTTTTGGGTTTTGTTTCTTGTTCTACTAATCATGACAGGATTCAGAGTCAATTCATGGGCTTTGTCGATCGCGGGAGACGTGCCACCACCTTTGCAAATACCACAACCGTCACGAGAGGTGCACAAACATCCAAATGCACATGATCAGGTTAATGTATCTATACCACCATTTAATGGTCATTTTAAACCTGCTTTATATATTGAATGGGAGTTCGACATAAAAAATATATTTGCTTCCCATAATTTCAATGAACATAAAAAGGTTAAGGTTGCGGTTGGTTCTTTCACTGGTTATGCTTTGGTTTGGTGGAGTGAATATTGTCGGTTACACCCTGATTATATACCTACTACTTGGGATGATTTGAAACTTGCCATGCGACATGCTTTCGTCCCTGCTTATTATACTCGTGACATGATTAAGAAGTTGCAACACTTAAAACAAGGTAGTGAAACTGTAACAAAATATTATGATGATTTACAAACTACCTTGTTGCATTCCTCTTTAGAAGAAAGTGAAGATGATTTTATGGATAGATTTTGGGGAGGATTAAACCGTGATATTCAAGAGATACTAATTCATGAAGAGTGTTATCCTATGGACCATTTGTTTCATCTTGCTTGCAAAGCTGAACAGGAAATAAAACGACGTGTTGGCCACGAGGAGAACAAGCGCACGGTGCACATTCCAAGAGTTGATATGATTGTTCCTTCAACTACTAAGCATACTATGACAACCACATCCGTTGTTGTCAGGACTACATCACCTCCACCATGTGACACATCGCCCCCGAGAGTGGCTACATCATCTGAGTTGATCATAAGAGGTAATGACAAAGGTACTGATCTTCCATCCCTACATGAGAATGATGAATGCCTTGTCAATTTGAATGCACCATCTGATGAGCTACCCACTACTTTGATCACACCACCTATTTTAGAGGACTACGTTGATAATTTGACTTTGCCATGTGATCAAACAACTGAAATACCAACAATTTTGAGTGCACCCATTAAATTAACTATTGATGCAAAAGAACCAATGTTTAATCATTTTGATATGACCTCTAATCTTGGTGATGATTCTGTGTTGAATGACTTATTGCATGTTTGCGTATTTAAGCATGTTGTAGCATGTAAATTTGATGCAAGTAAGGTTTATTCACCAATGTTGGGATGGTTTAATGATGAACATTGTCAATCTTTTGAAATGAATAAGAGCTTCACTTATATGTGCAAACTGAGTTGCAATATTTTCATGCCTTCTACTTCTTGTGCTAATTTTTTGGCTTTAGATTTTATGAACTATGCAAGTTACTCATCTATTCATGTGTCATATATGCAAAAATCAAGGGAAGTAAAAATGGATGACATATACATATACAACATGTACACCTTGTCTCTTTTGTTAGCCACATTTCAGATTAAGCAACGCCGAGGACGGCTTTATTTTCAAGAAGGGGAGGATGATGAAGACATGACTACCTTGGATATGACCAAAAATATTGCATATATGCATATTTGTCAGGTGATTTCTAGTGCAAACTATTCAATAATCTATTTATGTTATCCAGAACAAAAATACTTCACACACTTTTGTGTTTTGTCTAATTGCAGGTGTATGGGACATTTGTACAATCCACATATGAAGATAAGGAAAAAAGAGATGTTTATTTGCTGTCCAAAAAGTTCTCTCACGTCACTTTTGGCCCAAGAGAAGATAGAGTCCAAGTCTCTCACGTTCTGGATTCAGATTCGGACTGCACAGACATACCTGACTCAAAACGCACACAAGTTTTTCATACGGATTCCGAATTGGGTGATTCTTTTTTTGTTGGAAACTAGATTTCGTGCACTTTCCAACCCAATTGGAATCACCTTCAAATTCGTCCGGAGCGTTGAGTTGTGGACGAAACAATCTGATGCTGCAGCAGAATCCGAGTCAAACTACAAGTCCAAAGGTGTTACATCACCTCCACTTGGGCCCATTGGCCTTGTACGACCTAGATTTAGTTTTAGGCTGCCTTGGGACGTCCTCCCACCTCCTTGGCCGCCACCCCTTGCTCCTATATAAGTAGATCCATCTAGTAACTTTTCCTTGGGATTTGTTTAGTTAAAAGTTAGCCATTGCAACTTCGTGTACTTCGTTTGTGTCCAACGACCAGACCAAGACCGCTTCCGGATCCCCACCATTATCAATACCTCATATATATTTGCAATATTCAGATTGCTTTATCATATTCTTGCTCGTTCTTCGATTGCTTGCAGGAATAGACCTTCGTGGTCAGGCTGACCGTGCTTCCGGCCTCGTCAGTAACCTCAGGAGATTGGTTTAGCGATTGCTAAGGCGCAACGTCGTGCACGTTTGTAGTCGGATCATCAAAGTCGTCTCCACCAAATCGATAGTTATCATCTCATCGAAAGATCGGGACACCCCGCCTCTATCATACGTCGTTGGAAAGATTTCGACGAGGCGCAAATTTTTCATGTAGAACACGCTCTCTAATTGCTTACGGTTTAAGAGCATTTTTGAATTTACCAAAATGCGAACACTGTTTTTCGCGACAGCGAAATCGACGAGTGAATCGTATCGAACAGAAGACCGCACTGCTTCAAACTGAAAACCCCACTACATCAGACGGTCTACCGAACTTCATTGTTTTTTTTGTTAGGCGTAAATTTTCTCAAGCGAGGAAGTGGAGTGTGCTTCACATCGGGCATAAGTGAACCACAATACTATCGAGAGGTGAGCGCATGAGATTACAAAGTGAGCTTCATATTGGATTGGGCGTAAGTGAATCGCAACGCTATCAAGAGGTGGGCCGCATGAGATTACAAAGTGAGCTTCACCTCGGCCATATGTGGACAGCAAAACTATCGAGAGGTGAGCCACATGACATTAGAAAGTGAGCTTCTGATGAGGACATCAATACAATTGTTACACCCACAGCCCCTGCTGCTATACATACTGGACCAATTACTAGAGCTCGTGCACGCCAACTAAATTACCAGGTACTTTCGTTTCTTGGTAATGATTCTAATGTTCATGAGAATATGATGCTGCCTAAATTGGATACATTTGTTTTGCTTACAAATGAAGGGCCTAGCTTGGAGAAGGATGAACATTGGAGCAAGAACAAGCATGGAGATGATGGCATGCGCAAGGGGAACAGTAACGGAGTTACAAGTGATGATTTCAGGACTTTGAAGCCACCATAATGGGTGCATGAAGCCTTGGACGAAATATACAAGATGCCACTTCATAAATTTCGTCCCGAGGCTATTTTAGGTGCTGCGTCACCTTATTATTGGGCCAGGCCCATGTAATTTCGAAATACATAAGTATAGGCTATTTTTAGAGTCCGTATGTGTGGGGAAACAAGAGATAGGGTTGATTTCGGACCCCTCCACCAAGGGCCACGAAATTCCCCCCTCTTCCTCCATATATACAGCCCTTAGGGCATCGTTTAGACTTTGGGTTTGGTTTAGATTAAAAGTTCGCCATAGCTGCAACTTCGCGTACTTCGTTTGTGTTCAACGACCAGACAAAGGCGTCACAGAACCCCACCTTGATCAATAAAGCTTTCATCTTATATTCGCAATATCCAGATTGCAATCTCAGTTTCTTGCTTGTTCTTCGTTTGCTCGCAGGAAACAGACCCTCGTGGTCAGGTTGATCGTGCTCCGGCGTGGTCAATAACCTCTCGGAGTTGGTTTAGCGATTGCTAAGGCGCGACGTGATAGAAGCGGGGGTGTCCCGATCTTTCGATGAGATGATAACTATCGATTTGGTGGAGACGACTTTGACAATCCGACTACGAACGTGCACAACGTTGCGCCTTAGCAATCGCTAAACCAATCTCCTGAGGTTACTGACGATGCTGGAAGCATGGTCAGCCTGACCACGAAGGTCTATTCCTGCAAGCAATCGAAGAACGAGCAAGAATATGATAAAGCAATCTGAATATTGCAAATATATATGAAGTATTGATAATGGTGGGGATCCGGAAGCGGTCTTGGTCTGGTCGTTGGACACAAACGAAGTACACGAAGTTGCAATGGCTAACTTTTAACTAAACAAATCCCAAGGAAAAGCTACTAGATGGATCTACTTATATAGGAGCAAGGGGTGGCGGCCAAGGAGGTGGGAGGACGTCCCAAGGCAGCCTAAAACTAAATCTAGGTCGTACAAAGCCAATGGGCCCAAGTGGAGGTGATGTAACACCTTTGGACTTGTAGTTTGACTCGGATTCTGCTGCAGCATCAGATTGTTTCGTCCACAACTCAACGCTCCGGACGAATTTGAAGGTGATTCCAATTGGGTTGGAAAGTGCACGAAATCTAGTTTCCAACAAAAAAAGAATCACCCAATTCGGAGTCCGTATGAAAAACTTGTGTGCGTTTTGAGTCAGGTATGTCTGTGCAGTCCGAATCTGAATCCAGAACGTGAGAGACTTGGACTCTATCTTCTCTTGGGACAAAAGTGACGTGAGAGAACTTTTTGGACAGCAAATAAACATCTCTTTCTTCCTTATCTTCATATGTGGATTGTACAAATGTCCCATACACCTGCAATTAGACAAAACACAAAAGTGTGTGAAGTATTTTTGTTCTGGATAACACAAATAGATTATTGAATAGTTTGCACTAGAAATCACCTGACAAATATGCATATATGCAATATTTTTGGTCATATCCAAGGTAGTCATGTCCTCATCATCCTCCCCTTCTTGAAAATAAAGCCGTCCTCGGCGTTGCTTAATCTGAAATGTGGCTAACAAAAGAGACAAGGTGTACATGTTGTATATGTATATGTCATCCATTTTTACTTCCCTTGATTTTTGCATATATGACACATGAATAGATGAGTAACTTGCATAGTTCATAAAATCTAAAGCCAAAAAATTAACACAAGAAGTAGAAGGCATGAAAATATTGCAACTCAGTTTGCACATATAAGTGAAGTTCTTATGATGAGGACATGACTACCTTGGATATGACCAAAAATATTGCATATATGCATATTTGTCAGGTGATTTCTAGTGCAAACTATTCAATAATCTATTTGTGTTATCCAGAACAAAAATACTTCACACACTTTTGTGTTTTGTCTAATTGCAGGTGTATGGGACATTTGTACAATCCACATATGAAGATAAGGAAGAAAGAGATGTTTATTTGCTGTCCAAAAAGTTCTCTCACGTCACTTTTGGCCCAAGAGAAGATAGAGTCCAAGTCTCTCACGTTCTGGATTCAGATTCGGACTGCACAGACATACCTGAGTCAAAACGCACACACGTTTTTCATATGGACTCCGAATTGGGTGATTCTTTTTTTGTTGGAAACTAGATTTCGTGCACTTTCCAACCCAATTGGAATCACCTTCAAATTCGTCCGGAGCGTTGAGTTGTGCACGAAACAATCTGATGCTGCAGCAGAATCCGAGTCAAACTACAAGTCCAAAGGTGTTACATCACCTCAACTTGGGCCCATTGGCCTTGTACGACCTAGATTTAGTTTTAGGCTGCCTTGGGACGTCCTCCCACCTCCTTGGCCGCCACCCCTTGCTCCTATATAAGTAGATCCATCTAGTAGCTTTTTCCTTGGGATTTGTTTAGTTAAAAGTTAGCCATTGCAACTTCGTGTACTTCGTTTGTGTCCAACGACCAGACCAAGACCGCTTACGGATCCCCACCATTATCAATACCTCATATATATTTGCAATATTCAGATTGCTTTATCATATTCTTGCTTGTTCTTCGATTGCTTGCAGAAATAGACCTTCGTGGTCAGGCTGACCGTGCTTCTGGCATCGTCAGTAACCTCAGGAGATTGGTTTAGCGATTGCTAAGGCGCAACGTCGTGCACGTTTGTAGTCAGATCGTCAAAGTCGTCTCCACCAAATCGATAGTTATCATCTCATCGAAAGATCGGGACACCCCGACACCTTTGCTTCTATCAAGTGGTATCAGTTTTCAGGTTGCTCGGTGAGAATTTCCAGTTTTCCTAGATTAGATTTATTTTCTTACCCATTGTCCAAGAAAAATCCACAAAAAAAGAGTTAGATCTATTCATCCTTTGCCCAAGCCAGTCTGAGCCTTTGCAATTTTCTTTTCATTGCTTGCATAGTTGAATTATCGGTTGCATCGTCGTGTCGAGTTGCTGGTCTTAGTGTCTAGGTCGTTTAGAGTTTCGAGTTCTGTTCACATTAGTCACATCGCCGCTGCATCGTTATCCCTTCCGCTGTCCACCACTCATCCATCAATTTCCTCCACGTGCTACCCACCGTTCATTGTCATAATCATAGTTGAGATCGTTCCCATCTTCGCTTGATCCAATCTACATCTTATCTAGTTTGTTTTGAAAAGAGGGAGAGAGAAAAAAAAGATAGAGAAAAAAAACGAGAGAAAAAAAGTAAAAAAAAAGTCAGAGAAAAAAAAAGGAAAGAAAAAAAAAGAAAAAGAGGGAGAAGAAAGAAAAAAAAAGCGTGAGAAAAAAAGAGAGAAGAAAAAAAATTGGATCTAACTAGAATCAATCTCGTACCTGAATTCGGATTGGAATCTGTTTTGCGCACTGTTCAGTGAAACAGGTGTATCTTCCTCATACGAAGTCCGTTTTGACTCCGTGAGTACTCAAATTGAAGCTAGCAACGAGCCGCATCTAAATAGTTGCAGAAGCTAGTTCAATATTTGACACCTCAAAATCGGCTTCTAAATAGGTCTTTTTGCCATCCGAAGTTCGTGAACACAGCTTGTTCCAATTTTTCAGGCCAGTTTTAGAATTCTTTGACTCCTCATATCAACTCGGAATTGAGTGATTCTTTTTGCATTGGAAAGCTTGAGTTAGTAGCATTCCTTGAAAGAATTTATCAGAAAATTGTCTCAAACTTTTCAAGAGGAAAGTTGGAGAGAGAGTTGTTGTATATCCTGCTTGGCAGTTGTTTTTCATCATTATTTTCACTGCCGTTGTGATCTTCACTTATATCTTGCTGTCAAGAGCTACTTAGTATCCTTCATTGATGCTAGTTGTGCTACGCCGTGACCTCATTAGTGTTCTAGGCTCGCGTCTCTAGTCCGGTCTAGCCTAGGACCAGCACAGTACCGTCGTTGAGCGTTTATTCAACATTGCATCTTTGAATTGATTATTGCTAATCTTTTGCTACCATATATAGTCAACCCAGCTCCACATATTTCTACACCGTGTATACGTACGCTCCCCTGGCAATCGCTTTACTCAATATTCGGAGTTACTTGACACCGCTGGTTGCCGATCACCGCATGCTGCATGGTAAGAACTTGTAAGACATTGATATTTGCTTTACTGTGAGCGTTTTACCACCACATCCTAGTAGTTATAGGAACATTATTTTTGGGTTTTGTTTCTTGTTCTACTAATCATGACAGGATCCAGAGTCAATTCATGGGCTTTGTCGATCACGGGAGACGTGCCACCACCTTTGCAAATACCACAACCGTCACGAGAGGTGCACAAACATCCAAATGCACATGATCAGGTTAATGTATCTATACCACCATTTAATGGCCGTTTTAAACCTGCTTTATATATTGAATGGGAGTTCGACATAAAAATTATATTTGCTTCCCATAATTTCAATGAACATAAAAAGGTTAAGGTTGCGGTTGGTTCTTTCACTGGTTATGCTTTGGTTTGGTGGAGTGAATATTGTCGGTTACACCCTGAATATATACCTACTACTTGGGATGATTTGAAACTTGCCATGCGACATACTTTCGTCCCTGCTTATTATACTCGTGACATGATTAAGAAGTTGCAACACTTAAAACAAGGTAGTGAAACTGTAACAAAATATTATGATGATTTACAAACTACCTTGTTGCATTCCTCTTTAGAAGAAAGTGAAGATGATTTTATGGATAGATTTTGGGGAGGATTAAACCGTGATATTCAAGAGATACTAATTCATGAAGAGTGTTATCCTATGGACCATTTGTTTCATCTTGCTTGCAAAGCTGAACAGGAAATAAAACGATGTGTTGGCCACGAGGAGAACAAGCGCACGGTGCACATTCCAAGAGTTGATATGATTGTTCCTTCAACTACTAGGCATACTATGACAACCACATCCGTTGTTGTCAGGACTACATCACCTCCACCATGTGACACATCGCCCCCGAGAGTGGCTACATCATCTGAGTTGATCATAAGAGGTAATGACAAAGGTACTGATCTTCCATCTCTACATGAGAATGATGAATGCCTTGTCAATTTGAATGCACCATCTGATGAGCTACCCACTACTTTGATCACACCACCTATTTAGAGGACTACGTTGATAATTTGACTTTGCCATGTGATCAAACAACTGAAATACCAACAATTTTGAGTGCACCCATTGAATTAACTATTGATGCAAAAGAACCAATGTTTAATCATTTTGATATGACCTCTAATCTTGGTGATGATTCTGTGTTGAATGACTTATTGCATGTTTTCTTATTTAAGCATGTTGTAGCATGTAAATTTGATGCAAGTAAGGTTTATTCACCAATGTTGGGATGGTTTAATGATGAACATTGTCAATCTTTTGAAATGAATAAGAGCTTCACTTATATGTGCAAACTGAGTTGCAATATTTTCATGCCTTCTACTTCTTGTGCTAATTTTTTGGCTTTAGATTTTATGAACTATGCAAGTTACTCATCTATTCATGTGTCATATATGCAAAAATCAAGGGAAGTAAAAATGGATGACATATACATATACAACATGTACACCTTGTCCCTTTTGTTAGCCACATTTCAGATTAAGCAACGCCGAGGACGGCTTTATTTTCAAGAAGGGGAGGATGATGAGGACATGACTACCTTGGATATGACCAAAAATATTGCATATATGCATATTTGTCAGGTGATTTCTAGTGCAAACTATTCAATAATCTATTTATGTTATCCAGAACAAAAATACTTCACACACTTTTGTGTTTTGTCTAATTGCAGGTGTATGGGACATTTGTACAATCCACATATGAAGATAAGGAAGAAAGAGATGTTTATTTGCTGTCCAAAAAGTTCTCCCACGTCACTTTTGGCCCAAGAGAAGATAGAGTCCAAGTCTCTCACGTTCTGGATTCAGATTCGGACTGCACAGACACACCTGACTCAAAACGCACACAAGTTTTTCATACGGACTCCGAATTGGGTGATTCTTTTTTGTTGGAAACTAGATTTCGTGCACTTTCCAACCCAATTGGAATCACCTTCAAATTCGTCCGGAGCGTTGAGTTGTGGACGAAACAATCTGATGCTGCAGCAGAATCCGAGTCAAACTACAAGTCCAAAGGTGTTACATCACCTCCACTTGGGCCCATTGGCCTTGTACGACCTAGATTTAGTTTTAGGCTGCCTTGGGATGTCCTCCCACCTCCTTGGCCGCCACCCCTTGCTCCTATATAAGTAGATCCATCTAGTAGCTTTTCCTTGGGATTTGTTTAGTTAAAAGTTAGCCATTGCAACTTCGTGTACTTCGTTTGTGTCCAACGACCAGACCAAGACCGCTTACGGATCCCCACCATTATCAATACCTCATATATATTTGCAATATTCAGATTGCTTTATCATATTCTTGCTCGTTCTTCGATTGCTTGCAGGAATAGACCTTCGTGGTCAGGCTGATCGTGCTTCCGGCATCATCAGTAACCTCAGGAGATTGGTTTAGCGATTGCTAAGGCGCAACGTCGTGCACGTTTGTAGTCGGATCGTCAAAGTCGTCTCCACCAAATCGATAGTTATCATCTCATCGAAAGATCGGGACACCCCCGCCTCTATCAGGTCTAGCCTAGGACCAGCACAGTACCGTCGTTGAGCGTTTATTCAACATTGCATCTTTGAATTGATTATTGCTAATCTTTTGCTACCATATATAGCCAACCCAGCTCCACATATTTCTACACCGTGTATACGTACGCTCCCCTGGCAATCGCTTTACTCAATATTCGGAGTTACTTGACACCGCTGGTTGCCGATCATCGCCTGCTGCATGGTAAGAACTTGTAAGACATTGATATTTGCTTTACTGTGAGCGTTTTACCACCACATCCTAGTAGTTATAGGAACATTATTTTTGGGTTTTGTTTCTTGTTCTACTAATCATGACAGGATCCAGAGTCAATTCATGGGCTTTGTCGATCGCGGGAGACGTGCCACCACCTTTGCAAATACCACAACCGTCACGAGAGGTGCACAAACATCCAAATGCACATGATCATGTTAATGTATCTATACCACCATTTAATGGCCGTTTTAAACCTGCTTTATATATTGAATGGGAGTTCGACATAAAAAATATATTTGCTTCCCATAATTTCAATGAACATAAAAAGGTTAAGGTTGCGGTTGGTTCTTTCACTGGTTATGCTTTGGTTTGGTGGAGTGAATATTGTCGGTTACACCCTGATTATATACCTACTACTTGGGATGATTTGAAACTTGCCATGCGACATGCTTTCGTCCCTGCTTATTATACTCGTGACATGATTAAGAAGTTGCAACACTTAAAACAAGGTAGTGAAACTGTAACAAAATATTATGATGATTTACAAACTACCTTGTTGCATTCCTCTTTAGAAGAAAGTGAAGATGATTTTATGGATAGATTTTGGGGAGGATTAAACCGTGATATTCAAGAGATACTAATTCATGAAGAGTGTTATCCTATGGACCATTTGTTTCATCTTGCTTGCAAAGCTGAACAGGAAATAAAACGACGTGTTGGCCACGAGGAGAACAAGCGCACGGTGCACATTCCAAGAGTTGATATGATTGTTCCTTCAACTACTAAGCATACTATGACAACCACATCCGTTGTTGTCAGGACTACATCACCTCCACCATGTGACACATCGCCCCCGAGAGTGGCTACATTGATCGAGGCGAGGGTGTCCCGATCTTTCGATGAGATGATAACTATCGATTTGGTGGAGACGACTTTGACGATCCGACTACAAACGTGCACGACGTTGCGCCTTAGCAATCGCTAAACCAATCTCCTGAGGTTACTGACGATGCCGAAAGCACGGTCAGCCTGACCACGAAGGTCTATTCCTGCAAGCAATCGAAGAACGAGCAAGAATATGATAAAGCAATCTGAATATTGCAAATATATATGAGGTATTGATAATGGTGGGGATCCGGAAGCGGTCTTGGTCTGGTCGTTGGACACAAACGAAGTACACGAAGTTGCAATGGCTAACTTTTAACTAAACAAATCCCCAGGAAAAGCTACTAGATTGATCTACTTATATAGGAGCAAGGGGTGGCGGCCAAGGAGGTGGGAGGACGTCCCAAGGCAGCCTAAAACTAAATCTAGGTCGTACAAGGCCAATGGGCCCAAGTGGAGGTGATGTAACACCTTTGGACTTGTAGTTTGACTCGGATTCTGCTGCAGCATCAGATTGTTTCGTCCACAACTCGACGCTCCGGAAGAATTTGAAGGTGATTCCACTTGGGTTGGAAAGTGCACGAAATCTAGTTTCCAACAAAAAAAGAATCACCCAATTCGGAGTCCGTATGAAAAACTTGTGTGCGTTTTGAGTCAGGTATGTCTGTGCAGTCCGAATCTGAATCCAGAACGTGAGAGACTTGGACTCTATCTTCTCTTGGGCCAAAAGTGACGTGAGAGAACTTTTTGGACAGCAAATAAACATCTCTTTCTTCCTTATCTTCATATGTGGATTGTACAAATGTCCCATACACCTGCAATTAGACAAAACACAAAAGTGTGTGAAGTATTTTTGTTCTGGATAACACAAATAGATTATTGAATAGTTTGCACTAGAAATCACCTGACAAATATGCATATATGCAATATTTTTGGTCATATCCAAGGTAGTCATGTCCTCATCATCCTCCCCTTCTTGAAAATAAAGCCGTCCTCGGCGTTGCTTAATCTGAAATGTGGCTAACAAAAGAGACAAGGTGTACATGTTGTATATGTATATGTCATCCATTTTTACTTCCCTTGATTTTTGCATATATGACACATGAATAGATGAGTAACTTGCATAGTTCATAAAATCTAAAGCCAAAAAATTAACACAAGAAGTAGAAGGCATGAAAATATTGCAACTCAGTTTGCACATATAAGTGAAGATCTTATTCATTTCAAAAGATTGACAATGTTCATCATTAAACCATCCCAACATTGGTGAATAAACCTTACTTGCATCAAATTTACATGCTACAACATGCTTAAATAAGCAAACATGCAATAAGTCATTCAACACAGAATCATCACCAAGATTAGAGGTCATATCAAAATGATTAAACATTGGTTCTTTTGCATCAATAGTTATTTCAATGGGTGCACTCAAAATTGTTGGTATTTCAGTTGTTTGATCACATGGCAAAGTCAAATTATCAACGTAGTCCTCTAAAATAGGTGCTGTGATCAAAGTAGTGGGTAGCTCATCAGATGGTGCATTCAAATTGACAAGGCATTCATCATTCTCATGTAGAGATGGAAGATCAGTACCTTTGTCATTACCTCTTATGATCAACTCAGATGATGTAGCCACTCTCGAGGGCGATGTGTCACATGGTGGAGGTGATGTAGTCCTGACAACAACGGATGTGGTTGTCATAGTATGCCTAGTAGTTGAAGGAACAATCATATCAACTCTTGGAATGTGCACCGTGCACTTGTTCTCCTCGTGGCCAACACGTCGTTTTATTTCCTGTTCAGCTTTGCAAGCAAGATGAAACAAATGGTCCATAGGATAACACTCTTCATGAATTAGTATCTCTTGAATATCACGGTTTAATCCTCCCCAAAATCTATCCATAAAATCATCTTCACTTTCTTCTAAAGAGGAATGCAACAAGGTAGTTTGTAAATCATCATAATATTTTGTTACAGTTTCACGACCTTGTTTTAAGTGTTGCAACTTCTTAATCATGTCACGAGTATAATAAGCAGGGACGAAAGTATGTCGCATGGCAAGTTTCAAATCATCCCAAGTAGTAGGTATATAATCAGGGTGTAACCGACAATATTCACTCCACCAAACCAAAGCATAACCAGTGAAAGAACCAACCGCAACCTTAACCTTTTTATGTTCATCGAAATTATGGGAAGCAAATATATTTTTTATGTCGAACTCCCATTCAATATATAAAGCAGGTTTAAAACGGCCATTAAATGGTGGTATAGATACATTAACCTGATCATGTGCATTTGGATGTTTGTGCACCTCTCGTGACGGTTGTGGTATTTGCAAAGGTGGTGGCACGTCTCCCGCGATCGACAAAGCCCATGAATTGACTCTGGATCCTGTCATGATTAGTAGAACAAGAAACAAAACCCAAAAATAATGTTCGTATAACTACTAGGATGTGGTGGTAAAACGCTCACAGTAAAGCAAATATCAATGTCTTACAAGTTCTTACCATGCAGCAGGCGGTGATCGGCAACCAGCGGTGTCAAGTAACTTCGAATATTGAGTAAAGCGATTGCCAGGGGAGCGTACGTATACACGGTGTAGAAATATGTGGAGCTGGGTTGGCTATATGATAGAGGCAGAGGTGTCCCGTCTTTCGATGAGATGATGGATTTCGCTTTGGTGGAAGTCGACTTTGACGATCCGACTACGAACGTGCGAGGATGTCGCGCCTTAGCAATCGCTAAACCAACTCCGAGAGGTTATTGACCACGCCGGAGCACGATCAACCTGACCACGAGGGTCTGTTTCCTGCGAGCAAACGAAGAACAAGCAAGAAACTGAGATTGCAATCTGGATATTGCGAATATAAGATGAAAGCTTTATTGATCAAGGTGGGGTTCTGTGACGCCTTTGTCTGGTCGTTGAACACAAACGAAGTACGCGAAGTTGCAGCTATGGCGAACTTTTAATCTAAACAAAACCCAAAGTCTAAACGATGCCCTAAGGGCTGTATATATGGAGGAAGAGGGGGGAATTTCGTGGCCCTTGGTGGAGGGGTCCGAAATCAACCCTATCTCTTGTTTCCCCACACATACGGACTCTAAAAATAGCCTACACTTATGTATTTCGAAATTACATGGGCCTGGCCCAATAATAAGGTGACGCAGCACCTAAAATAGCCTCGGGACGAAATTTATGAAGTGGCATCTTGTATATTTCGTCCAAGGCTTCATGCACCCATTATGGTGGCTTCAAAGTCCTGAAATCATCACTTGTAACTCCGTTCTTGTTTCCCTTGCGCATGCCATCATCTCCATGCTTGTTCTTGCTCCAATGTTCATCCTTCTCCAAGCTAGGCCCTTCATTTGTAAGCAAAACAAATGTATCCAATTTAGGCAGCATCATATTCTCATGAACATTAGAATCATTACCAAGAAACGAAAGTACCTGGTAATTTAGTTGGCGTGCACGAGCTCTAGTAATTGGTCCAGTATGTATAGCAGCAGGGGCTGTGGGTGTAACAATTGTATTGATGTCCTCATCAAGTCCGGTCTAGCCTAGGACCAGCACAGTACCGTCGTTGAGCGTTTATTCAACATTGCATCTTTGAATTGATTATTGCTAATCTTTTGCTACCATATATAGCCAACCCAGCTCCACATATTTCTACACCGTGTATACGTACGCTCCCCTGGCAATCGCTTTACTCAATATTCGGAGTTACTTGACACCGCTGGTTGCCGATCACCGCCTGCTGCATGGTAAGAACTTGTAAGAGATTGATATTTGCTTTACTGTGAGCGTTTTACCACCACATCCTAGTAGTTATAGGAACATTATTTTTGGGTTTTGTTTCTTGTTCTACTAATCATGACAGGATCCAGAGTCAATTCATGGGCTTTGTCAATCGCGGGAGACGTGCCACCACCTTTGCAAATACCACAACCGTCACGAGAGGTGCACAAACATCCAAATGCACATGATCAGGTTAATGTATCTATACCACCATTTAATGGCCGTTTTAAACCTGCTTTATATATTGAATGGGAGTTCGACATAAAAAATATATTTGCTTCCCATAATTTCGATGAACATAAAAAGGTTAAGGTTGCGGTTGGTTCTTTCACTGGTTATGCTTTGGTTTGGTGGAGTGAATATTGTCGGTTACACCCTGATTATATACCTACTACTTGGGATGATTTGAAACTTGCCATGCGACATACATTCGTCCCTGCTTATTATACCCGTGACATGATTAAGAAGTTGCAACACTTAAAACAAGGTAGTGAAACTGTAACAAAATATTATGATGATTTACAAACTACCTTGTTGCATTCCTCTTTAGAAGAAAGTGAAGATGATTTTATGGATAGATTTTGGGGAGGATTAAACCGTGATATTCAAGAGATACTAATTCATGAAGAGTGTTATCCTATGGACCATTTGTTTCATCTTGCTTGCAAAGCTGAACAGGAAATAAAACGATGTGTTGGCCACGAGGAGAACAAGCGCACGGTGCACATTCCAAGAGTTGATATGATTGTTCCTTCAACTACTAGGCATACTATGACAACCACATCCGTTGTTGTCAGGACTACATCACCTCCACCATGTGACACATCGCCCCCGAGAGTGGCTACATCATCTGAGTTGATCATAAGAGGTAATGACAAAGGTACTGATCTTCCATCCCTACATGAGAATGATGAATGCCTTGTCAATTTGAATGCACCATCTGATGAGCTACCCACTACTTTGATCACACCACCTATTTTAGAGGTCTACGTTGATAATTTGACTTTGCCATGTGATCAAACAACTGAAATACCAACAATTTTGAGTGCACCCATTGAATTAACTATTGATGCAAAAGAACCAATGTTTAATCATTTTGATATGACCTCTAATCTTGGTGATGATTCTGTGTTGAATGATTTATTGCATGTTTGCTTATTTAAGCATGTTGTAGCATGTAAATTTGATGCAAGTAAGGTTTATTCACCAATGTTGGGATGGTTTAATGATGAACATTGTCAATTTTTTGAAATGAATAAGAGCTTCACTTATATGTGCAAACTGAGTTGCAATATTTTCATGCCTTCTACTTCTTGTGCTAATTTTTTGGCTTTAGATTTTATGAACTATGCAAGTTACTCATCTATTCATGTGTCATATATGCAAAAATCAAGGGAAGTAAAAATGGATGACATATACATATACAACATGTACACCTTGTCTCTTTTGTTAGCCACATTTCAGATTAAGCAACGCCGAGGACGGCTTTATTTTCAAGAAGGGGAGGATGATGAGGACATGACTACCTTGGATATGACCAAAAATATTGCATATATGCATATTTGTCAGGTGATTTCTAGTGCAAACTATTCAATAATCTATTTGTGTTATCCAGAACAAAAATACTTCACACACTTTTGTGTTTTGTCTAATTGCAGGTGTATGGGACATTTGTACAATCCACATATGAAGATAAGGAAGAAAGAGATGTTTATTTGCTGTCCAAAAAGTTCTCTCACGTCACTTTTGGCCCAAGAGAAGATAGAGTCCAAGTCTCTCACGTTCTGGATTCAGATTCGGACTGCACAGACATACCTGAGTCAAAACGCACACACGTTTTTCATACGGACTCCGAATTGGGTGATTCTTTTTTTGTTGGAAACTAGATTTCGTGCACTTTCCAACCCAATTGGAATCACCTTCAAATTCGTCCGGAGCGTTGAGTTGTGCACGAAACAATCTGATGCTGCAGCAGAATCCGAGTCAAACTACAAGTCCAAAGGTGTTACATCACCTCAACTTGGGCCCATTGGCCTTGTACGACCTAGATTTAGTTTTAGGCTGCCTTGGGACGTCCTCCCACCTCCTTGGCCGCCACCCCTTGCTCCTATATAAGTAGATCCATCTAGTAGCTTTTTCCTTGGGATTTGTTTAGTTAAAAGTTAGCCATTGCAACTTCGTGTACTTCGTTTGTGTCCAACGACCAGACCAAGACCGCTTACGGATCCCCACCATTATCAATACCTCATATATATTTGCAATATTCAGATTGCTTTATCATATTCTTGCTTGTTCTTCGATTGCTTGCAGGAATAGACCTTCGTGGTCAGGCTGACCGTGCTTCTGGCATCGTCAGTAACCTCAGGAGATTGGTTTAGCGATTGCTAAGGCGCAACGTCGTGCACGTTTGTAGTCAGATCGTCAAAGTCGTCTCCACCAAATCGATAGTTATCATCTCATCGAAAGATCGGGACACCCCGCCTCTATCATCTTATTCATTTCAAAAGATTGACAATGTTCATCATTAAACCATCCCAACATTGGTGAATAAACCTTACTTGCATCAAATTTACATGCTACAACATGCTTAAATAAGCAAACATGCAATAAGTCATTCAACACAGAATCATCACCAAGATTAGAGGTCATATCAAAATGATTAAACATTGGTTCTTTTGCATCAATAGTTATTTCAATGGGTGCACTCAAAATTGTTGGTATTTCAGTTGTTTGATCACATGGCAAAGTCAAATTATCAACGTAGTCCTCTAAAATAGGTGCTGTGATCAAAGTAGTGGGTAGCTCATCAGATGGTGCATTCAAATTGACAAGGCATTCATCATTCTCATGTAGAGATGGAAGATCAGTACCTTTGTCATTACCTCTTATGATCAACTCAGATGATGTAGCCACTCTCGAGGGCGATGTGTCACATGGTGGAGGTGATGTAGTCCTGACAACAACGGATGTGGTTGTCATAGTATGCCTAGTAGTTGAAGGAACAATCATATCAACTCTTGGAATGTGCACCGTGCACTTGTTCTCCTCGTGGCCAACACGTCGTTTTATTTCCTGTTCAGCTTTGCAAGCAAGATGAAACAAATGGTCCATAGGATAACACTCTTCATGAATTAGTATCTCTTGAATATCACGGTTTAATCCTCCCCAAAATCTATCCATAAAATCATCTTCACTTTCTTCTAAAGAGGAATGCAACAAGGTAGTTTGTAAATCATCATAATATTTTGTTACAGTTTCACGACCTTGTTTTAAGTGTTGCAACTTCTTAATCATGTCACGAGTATAATAAGCAGGGACGAAAGTATGTCGCATGGCAAGTTTCAAATCATCCCAAGTAGTAGGTATATAATCAGGGTGTAACCGACAATATTCACTCCACCAAACCAAAGCATAACCAGTGAAAGAACCAACCGCAACCTTAACCTTTTTATGTTCATCGAAATTATGGGAAGCAAATATATTTTTTATGTCGAACTCCCATTCAATATATAAAGCAGGTTTAAAACGGCCATTAAATGGTGGTATAGATACATTAACCTGATCATGTGCATTTGGATGTTTGTGCACCTCTCGTGACGGTTGTGGTATTTGCAAAGGTGGTGGCACGTCTCCCGCGATCGACGAAGCCCATGAATTGACTCTGGATCCTGTCATGATTAGTAGAACAAAAAACAAAACCCAAAAATAATGTTCCTATAACTACTAGGATGTGGTGGTAAAACGCTCACAGTAAAGCAAATATCAATGTCTTACAAGTTCTTACCATGCAGCAGGCGGTGATCGGCAACCAGCGGTGTCAAGTAACTCCGAATATTGAGTAAAGCGATTGCCAGGGGAGCGTACGTATACACGGTGTAGAAATATGTGGAGCTGGGTTGGCTATATATGGTAGCAAAAGATTAGCAATAATCAATTCAAAGATGCAATGTTGAATAAACGCTCAACGACGGTACTGTGCTGGTCCTAGGCTAGACCGGACTAGAGACGCGAGCCTAGAACACTAATGAGGTCACGGCGTAGCACAACTAGCATCAATGAAGGATACTAAGTAGCTCTTGACAGCAAGATATAAGTGAAGATCACAACAGCAGTGAAGATAATGAGGTGAAACAACAGCCAAGCAGGATATATCAACAACTTTGTCTCCAACTTTCCTCTGAAAAAGTTTGTGCCGATTTTTTTTGTTTTTTTTTCTTGTCTCTTTTTTTTCCTCACACTTTTTTTTCTTTCTCTCCTTTTTTTTTCTCTGACTTTTTTTTCCTGTTTTTCTCTCTTTTTTTTCTCTCTTTTTTTCTCCCTCTTTCCAAAACAAACTAGATAAGATGCAGATTGGATCAAGTGAAGATGTGAACGATCTCAACTATTATTATGACAATGAATGGTGGGTAGCACGTGGTGGAAATTGATGGATGGGTGGTGGACAGCGGAAGAGATAATGATGCAGCGGTGGCGTGACTAATGTGAACAGAACTCGAAACTCTAAACGAACTAGACACTAAGACCAGCAACTCGACACGACGATGCAACCGATAATTCAACTATGCAAGCAATGAAAAGAAAATTGCAAAGGCTCAGACTGGCTTGGACCAAGGATGAATAGATCTAACTCTTTTTTGTGACTTTTTCTTGGACAATAGGTAAGAAAATAAATCTAATCTAGGAAAACTGGAAATTCTCACCGAACAACCTGAAAACTGATACCACTTGATCGAGGCGAGGGTGTCCCGATCTTTCGATGAGATGATAACTATCGATTTGGTGGAGACGACTTTGACGATCCGACTACAAACGTGCACGACGTTGCGCCTTAGCAATCGCTAAACCAATCTCCTGAGGTTACTGACGATGCCGAAAGCACGGTCAGCCTGACCACGAAGGTCTATTCCTGCAAGCAATCGAAGAACGAGCAAGAATATGATAAAGCAATCTGAATATTGCAAATATATATGAGGTATTGATAATGGTGGGGATCCGGAAGCGGTCTTGGTCTGGTCGTTGGACACAAACGAAGTACACGAAGTTGCAATGGCTAACTTTTAACTAAACAAATCCCCAGGAAAAGCTACTAGATGGATCTACTTATATAGGAGCAAGGGGTGGCGGCCAAGGAGGTGGGAGGACGTCCCAAGGCAGCCTAAAACTAAATCTAGGTCGTACAAGGCCAATGGGCCCAAGTGGAGGTGATGTAACACCTTTGGACTTGTAGTTTGACTCGGATTCTGCTGCAGCATCAGATTGTTTCGTCCACAACTCGACGCTCCGGAAGAATTTGAAGGTGATTCCACTTGGGTTGGGAAGTGCACGAAATCTAGTTTCCAACAAAAAAAGAATCACCCAATTCGGAGTCCGTATGAAAAACTTGTGTGCGTTTTGAGTCAGGTATGTCTGTGCAGTCCGAATCTGAATCCAGAACGTGAGAGACTTGGACTCTATCTTCTCTTGGGCCAAAAGTGACGTGAGAGAACTTTTTGGACAGCAAATAAACATCTCTTTCTTCCTTATCTTCATATGTGGATTGTACAAATGTCCCATACACCTGCAATTAGACAAAACACAAAAGTGTGTGAAGTATTTTTGTTCTGGATAACACAAATAGATTATTGAATAGTTTGCACTAGAAATCACCTGACAAATATGCATATATGCAATATTTTTGGTCATATCCAAGGTAGTCATGTCCTCATCATACATCATCTGAGTTGATCATAAGAGGTAATGACAAAGGTACTGATCTTCCATCTCTACATGAGAATGATGAATGCCTTGTCAATTTGAATGCACCATCTGATGAGCTATCCACTACTTTGATCACACCACCTATTTTAGAGGACTACGTTGATAATTTGACTTTGCCATGTGATCAAACAACTGAAATACCAAGAATTTTGGGTGCACCCATTGAATTAACTATTGATGCAAAAGAACCAATGTTTAATCATTTTAATATGACCTCTAATCTTGGTGATGATTCTGTGTTGAATGACTTATTGCATGTTTGCGTATTTAAGCATGTTGTAGCATGTAAATTTGATGCAAGTAAGGTTTATTCACCAATGTTGGGATGGTTTAATGATGAACATTGTCAATCTTTTGAAATGAATAAGAGCTTCACTTATATGTGCAAACTGAGTTGCAATATTTTCATGCCTTCTACTTCTTGTGCTAATTTTTTGGCTTTAGATTTTATGAACTATGCAAGTTACTCATCTATTCATGTGTCATATATGCAAAAATCAAGGGAAGTAAAAATGGATGACATATACATATACAACATGTACACCTTGTCTCTTTTGTTAGCCACATTTCAGATTAAGCAACGCCGAGGACGGCTTTATTTTCAAGAAGGGGAGGATGATGAGGACATGACTACCTTGGATATGACTAAAAATATTGCATATATGCATATTTGTCAGGTGATTTCTAGTGCAAACTATTCAATAATCTATTTATGTTATCCAGAACAAAAATACTTCACACACTTTTGTGTTTTGTCTAATTGCAGGTGTATGGGACATTTGTACAATCCACATATGAAGATAAGGAAGAAAGAGATGTTTATTTGCTGTCCAAAAAGTTCTCTCACGTAACTTTTGGCCCAAGAGAAGATAGAGTCCAAGTCTCTCACGTTCTGGATTCAGATTCGGACTGCACAGACACACCTGACTCAAAACGCACACAAGTTTTTCATACGGACTCCGAATTGGGTGATTCTTTTTTTGTTGGAAACTAGATTTCGTGCACTTTCCAACCCAATTGGAATCACCTTCAAATTCGTCCGGAGCGTTGAGTTGTGGACGAAACAATCTGATGCTGCAGCAGAATCCGAGTCAAACTACAAGTCCAAAGGTGTTACATCACCTCCACTTGGGCCCATTGGCCTTGTACGACCTAGATTTAGTTTTAGGCTGCCTTGGGACGTCCTCCCACCTCCTTGGCCGCCACCCCTTGCTCCTATATAAGTAGATCCATCTAGTAGCTTTTCCTTGGGATTTGTTTACTTAAAAGTTAGCCATTGCAACTTCGTGTACTTCGTTTGTGTCCAACGACCAGACCAAGACCGCTTACGGATCCCCACCTTTATCAATACTTCATACATATTTGCAATATTCAGATTGCTTTTATCATATTCTTGCTCGTTCTTCGATTGCTTGCAGGAATAGACCTTCGTGGTCAGGTTGATCGTGCACCGGCGTGGTCAATAACCTCTGGAGATTGGTTTAGCGATTGCTAAGGCGCAACGTCGTGCACGTTTGTAGTCGGATCGTCAAAGTCATCTCCACCAAATCGATAGTTACCATCTCATCGAAAGATCGGGACACCCCGCCTCTATCAAGTGGTATCAGTTTTCAGGTTGCTCGGTGAGAATTTCCAGTTTTCCTAGATTAGATTTATTTTCTTACCTATTGTCCAAGAAAAAGTCACAAAAAAGAGTTAGATCTATTCATCCTTGGTCCAAGCCAGTCTGAGCCTTTGCAATTTTCTTTTCATTGCTTGCATAGTTGAATTATCGGTTGCATCGTCGTGTCGAGTTGCTGGTCTTAGTGTCTAGTTCGTTTAGAGTTTCGAGTTCTGTTCACATTAGTCACGCCACCGCTGCATCATTATCTCTTCCGCTGTCCACCACCCATCCATCAATTTCCACCACGTGCTACCCACCATTCATTGTCATAATAATAGTTGAGATCGTTCACATCTTCACTTGATCCAATCTGCATCTTATCTAGTTTGTTTTGGAAAGAGGGAGAAAAAAAGAGAGAAAAAAAAGAGAGAAAAACAGGAAAAAAAAGTCAGAGAAAAAAAAAGGAGAGAAAGAAAAAAAAGTGTGAGGAAAAAAAAGAGACAAGAAAAAAAAACAAAAAAAATCGGCACAAACTTTTTCAGAGGAAAGTTGGAGACAAAGTTGTTGATATATCCTGCTTGGCTGTTGTTTCACCTCATTATCTTCACTGCTGTTGTGATCTTCACTTATATCTTGCTGTCAAGAGCTACTTAGTATCCTTCATTGATGCTAGTTGTGCTACGCCGTGACCTCATTAGTGTTCTAGGCTCGCGTCTCTAGTCCGGTCTAGCCTAGGACCAGCACAGTACCGTCGTTGAGCGTTTATTCAACATTGCATCTTTGAATTGATTATTGCTAATCTTTTGCTACCATATATAGCCAACCCAGCTCCACATATTTCTACACCGTGTATACGTACGCTCCCCTGGCAATCGCTTTACTCAATATTCAGAGTTACTTGACACCGCTGGTTGCCGATCACCGCCTGCTGCATGGTAAGAACTTGTAAGACATTGATATTTGCTTTACTGTGAGCGTTTTACCACCACATCCTAGTAGTTATAGGAACATTATTTTTGGGTTTTATTTCTTGTTCTACTAATCATGACAGGATCCAGAGTCAATTCATGGGCTTTGTCGATCGCGGGAGACGTGCCACCACCTTTGCAAATACCACAACCGTCACGAGAGGTGCACAAACATCCAAATGCACATGATCAGGTTAATGTATCTATACCACCATTTAATGGCCGTTTTAAACCTGCTTTATATATTGAATGGGAGTTCGACATAAAAAATATATTTGCTTCCCATAATTTCAATGAACATAAAAAGGTTAAGGTTGCGGTTGGTTCTTTCACTGGTTATGCTTTGGTTTGGTGGAGTGAATATTGTCGGTTACACCCTGATTATATACCTACTACTTGGGATGATTTGAAACTTGCCATGCGACATACTTTCGTCCCTGCTTATTATACTCGTGACATGATTAAGAAGTTGCAAGACTTAAAACAAGGTAGTGAAACTGTAACAAAATATTATGATGATTTACAAACTACCTTGTTGCATTCCTCTTTAGAAGAAAGTGAAGATGATGAGGACATGACTACCTTGGATATGACCAAAAATATTGCATATATGCATATTTGTCAGGTGATTTCTAGTGCAAACTATTCAATAATCTATTTATGTTATCCAGAACAAAAATACTTCACACACTTTTGTGTTTTGTCTAATTGCAGGTGTATGGGACATTTGTACAATCCACATATGAAGATAAGGAAGAAAGAGATGTTTATTTGCTGTCCAAAAAGTTCTCTCACGTCACTTTTGGCCCAAGAGAAGATAGAGTCCAAGTCTCTCACGTTCTGGATTCAGATTCGGACTGCACAGACACACCTGACTCAAAACGCACACAAGTTTTTCATACGGACTCCGAATTGGGTGATTCTTTTTTTGTTGGAAACTAGATTTCGTGCACTTTCCAACCCAATTGGAATCACCTTCAAATTCGTCCGACGCGTTGAGTTGTGGACGAAACAATCTGATGCTGCAGCAGAATCCGAGTCAAACTATAAGTCCAAAGGTGTTACATCACCTCCACTTGGGCCCATTGGCCTTGTACGACCTAGATTTAGTTTTAGGCTGCCTTGGGACGTCCTCCCACCTCCTTGGCCGCCATCCCTTGCTCCTATATAAGTAGATCCATCTAGTAGCTTTTCCTTGGGATTTGTTAAGTTAAAAGTTAGCCATTGCAACTTCGTGTACTTCGTTTGTGTCCAACGACCAGACCAAGACCGCTTACGGATCCCCACCTTTATCAATACTTCATATATATTCGCAATATTCAGATTGCTTTTATCATATTCTTGCTTGTTCTTCGATTGCTTGCAGGAATAGACCTTCGTGGTCAGGTTGATCGTGCTCCGGCGTGGTCAATAACCTCAGGAGATTGGTTTAGCGATTGCTAAGGCGCAACGTCGTGCACGTTTGTAGTCGGATCGTCAAAGTCGTCTCCACCAAATCGGTAGTATCATCTCATCGAAAGATCGGGACACCCCGCCTCTATCAGGAAGTGCACCTTTTGCACCGACCGAGTATCTTTTCTTGGCTATGTTGTTACTCTACAGGGAATTGAAGTTGATAAAGCCAAGATTGAAGCTATTGAGAGTTGGCCGCAGCCTAAAACGGTCACACAAGTGAGGAGTTTTCTTGGCCTCGCTGGATTCTATAGGCGTTTCGTGAGAGATTTCAGCACCATTGCTGCACCTCTCAATGAGCTTACAAAGAAAGATGTGCCTTTTCTTTGGGGTACTGCACAGGAAGAAGCCTTCACGGTATTGAAAGATAAGTTGACACATGCTCCTTTACTCCAACTTCCTGATTTTAATAAGACTTTTGAGCTTGAATGTGACGCTAGTGGAATTGGATTAGGAGGTGTGTTATTACAAGATGGCAAACCTGTTGCATACTTTTCTGAAAAATTGAGTGGGCCTAGTCTGAATTATTCTACTTATGATAAAGAATTATATGCTCTTCTTCGGACTTTAGAAACATGGCAACATTATTTATGGCCCAAAGAATTTGTTATACATTCTGATCATGAATCTTTGAAACATATTAAAAGTCAAGCTAAACTGAATCGTAGACATGCTAAATGGGTTGAATTCATTGAGACTTTCCCTTATGTCATTAAACACAAGAAGGGAAAAGAAAATGTTATTGCTGATGCATTGTCTCGTCGCTATACTATGCTTTCACAACTTGACTTCAAAATATTTGGTTTGGAGACCGTCAAAGATCAATATGTGCATGATGCTGATTTTAAAGATGTAATGCAGAATTGTAAAGAAGGAAGAATGTGGAACAAGTTTGTTGTTAACGATGGATTTGTGTTTCGTGCTAACAAGCTATGCATTCCAGCTAGCTCCGTTCGTCTTTTGTTGTTGCAGGAGGCGCATGGAGGAGGATTAATGGGACACTTTGGCGTGAAGAAGACGGAGGACGTACTTGCTACACATTTCTTTTGGCCAAAGATGAGACGGGATGTTGAGCGTTTTATTGCTCGTTGCACTACATGTCAAAAAGCTAAGTCACGACTCAATCCTCATGGTTTATATATGCCTTTGCCTGTACCTAGTGTTCCTTGGGAGGATATATCTATGGACTTTGTTTTAGGTTTATCTCGAACAAAGAAGGGGAGGGATAGCATATTTGTTGTCGTGGATAGATTCTCGAAAATGGCACACTTTATACCATGTCATAAAAGCGATGATGCTGTTAATGTTGCTGATTTGTTCTTTCGTGAAATTATTCACTTGCATGGTGTGCCAAATACTATTGTTTCAGATCGTGATACTAAATTTCTTAGCCACTTTTGGAGATGTTTATGGGCTAAGTTGGGGACTAAACTCCTTTTTAGTACTACTTGTCACCCCCAAACTGATGGACAAACTGAAGTAGTCAATAGAACATTGTCTACTATGCTTAGGGCTGTTTTGAAAAATAATAAGAAAATGTGGGAGGAATGCTTGCCTCATATTGAATTTGCTTATAATCGTTCATTGCATTCTACTACTAAGATGTGCCCTTTTGAAGTTGTGTATGGTTTCCTACCTCATGCACCTATTGATTTGTTGCCTCTTCCATCTTCGGAGAAGGTTAATTTTGATGCTAAACAACGTGCTGAATTGATTTTAAAAATGCATGAGTTAACTAAGGAAAACATTGAGCGCATGAATGCTAAATATAAACTTGCTGGAGATAAGGGTAGAAAACATGTTGTGTTTGCACCTGGAGATCTTGTTTGGTTACATTTGCGTAAGGATAGATTTCCTGATTTGCGCAAATCAAAGTTAATGCCACGTGCTGATGGTCCCTTTAAGGTGTTAGAGAAAATAAATGATAATGCATATAAACTTGAGCTGCCTGCAGATTTTGGGGTTAGTCCCACTTTTAACATTGCAGACTTGAAGCCTTATTTGGGTGAGGAAGATGAACTTCCGTCGAGGACGACTTCATTTCAAGAAGGGGAGGATGATGAGGACATCAATACAATTTTTACACCCACAGCCCCTGCTGCTATACATACTGGACCAATTACTAGAGCTCGTGCACGCCAACTAAATTACCAGGTACTTTCGTTTGTTGGTAATGATTCTAATGTTCATGAGAATATGATGCTGCCTAAATTGGATACATTTGTTTTGCTTACAAATGAAGGGCCTAGCTTGGAGAAGGATGAACATTGGAGCAAGAACAAGCATGGAGATGATGGCATGCGCAAGGGGAACAAGAACGGAGTTACAAGTGATGATTTCAGGACTTTGAAGCCACCATAATGGGTGCATGAAGCCTTGGACGAAATATACAAGATGCCACTTCATAAATTTCGTCCCGAGGCTATTTTAGGTGCTGCGTCACCTTATTATTGGGCCAGGCCCATGTAATTTCGAAATACATAAGTATAGGCTATTTTTAGAGTCCGTATGTGTGGGGAAACAAGAGATAGGGTTGATTTCGGACCCCTCCACCAAGGGCCACGAAATTCCCCCCTCTTCCTCCATATATACAGCCCTTAGGGCATCGTTTAGACTTTGGCTTTTGTTTAGATTAAAAGTTCGCCATAGCTGCAACTTCGCGTACTTCGTTTGTGTTCAACGACCAGACAAAGGCGTCACAGAACCCCACCTTGATCAATAAAGCTTTCATCTTATATTCGCAATATCCAGATTGCAATCTCAGTTTCTTGCTTGTTCTTCGTTTGCTCGCAGGAAACAGACCCTCGTGGTCAGGTTGATCGTGCTCCGGCGTGGTCAATAACCTCTCGGAGTTGGTTTAGCGATTGCTAAGGCGCGACGTCCTCACACGTTCGTAGTCGGATCGTCAAAGTCGACTTCCACCAAAGCGAAATCCATCATCTCATCGAAAGACGGGACACCTCCGCCTCTATCAGCTTCATATTGGATCAGGCGTAAGTGAATCGCAACACTATCAAGAGGTGAGCCGCATGAGATTACAAAGTGAGATTCATATTGGATCGGGCGTAAGTGAATCGCAACACTATCGAGAGGTGAGCCGCATGAGATTACAAAGTGAGCTTCACCTCGAGCGTAAGTGGACCACAAAACTATCAAGAGGTGAGACACATGACATTACAAAGTGAGCTTCATATTGGATCGGGCGTAAGTGAATCGCAACGCTATCGAGAGGTGAGCCGCATGAGATTACAAAGTGAGATTCACCTCGGGCGTAAGTGGACCGCAAAACTATCGAGAGGTGAGCCACATGACATTACAAAGTGAGCTTCAATAATTTACATACCAGGCATTTTTTTTGTTTACCAAGTGAACCACATGGGATTTTACACTTAAACGCATCTAAGCATCATTTTCTACAACAAATTTGGCCTTACAATTCTGTTACACATGTTGTACACACAATTCACATAAAAATTAAGTGAGGATAGCACCACGAGGCCTTCAACGGGATTTTGAAACCGAAACTGCACTTCATTGCACTGTGGTACTGCACTGAACACACAAACTCTAAACTTGTTGGGTTGGGTGGATGTGCTACTGCAAAAATAATCAAAAACTGCCTCAAACTGCATGATGTGGTGCGGACGCGATGTGGACTCGCCAGAGAGAGTTTACTCGGCAAGAGAGCTGCACGGGGGTGGCAAGCGAGCTGCACGGGGAGAGGCAACCGAGCTACATAGACGCTGGTGATGCGGTGAGTGGTCGCTGCCTCCTTCTCCAGCACGCCGCCCACTCATGCCCGGGTCCTCCCGGATCCAGGCGAGGGTGCCACCACCATCCTCCTACAGCCTGCATTGACGGTCCACCACCGGACTACACTGCAAATGGCTCGCCGACGAACTACACTGCAAGCGCGCTCACCGCCAGACTGCACTGCAAGCGCGCCTACCGTAGGACACCACCAGGGTGTGCGTTGACCAGCACCTCCTCAATCTATTGGCAGAGGGAGAAGGAGCTCGCCAGCGAGGGAGAAGAAGCTCGGCCCGCAGCTATCGATGCACTCAATTCCAGTCTGGATCAAGATAGGAGCGGCCGGCGAGGCTCCAGGGCGGCGCGGCCGTGGCACGAGAGCCATAGGAGGAGGGGAGGTAGGCCAGGAGAAGTTATTGGCGTCGGCTCGATTCAGCAGCCATGGATCTAGTGTGTGGGAAGGAGGGATTTGCCTGGGGGTGGCTAGATCCACTACACGGGCGACCGGATCGGTTCCCGGGGTGCGACGGCATGGCGCCCATAGTGGCACCCGAACTACATTGGGGCAGGAACCGAGCTGCACTAAACGACGCCCGTGGACCACTGCCGCGCGCTCAAGCAAGTTGGGGGTTGCTGCCGGCAGTGGCTAGTGGAAGAATATCAGCGGGAGTTGGGGCGATACGCAGCTATATGGGAGGGAGGAGGTGGAGCAACAAGGAAGGGTGGTCGCTGGCGACCCTTGAGCTCACGGACCCCTCCATGACGCCCCTAACGCGCCCCCATGACGGCTAAAAGCGGACTTGGCGTCGGGCATCTGCGGGAGGATGACAACGATTCAGATCTAGCAGCTGGCAACACGGGGGTAGGTGGGCCGAGGAGGGAGGTGGTTGGAGAGGGTGCGGTGGCGTGGGGAGGGAGCTGGTGCCGCGATGCAGGGAGGGG
>NW_025225409.1:36453-63617 GCF_018294505.1 Triticum aestivum
TGGTGTCGCGATGTGGTGGGTGAGGTGGTGTAGTGGCGCCTGGGAGGAGATGGTGTAGCGCCGGGTTGGTTGGTGTAGGGGGTGGCGGGGGTGGGAGGAAGGAGGTGCGGGCGAGGTGGTGCTCGGGGTCGGGACGGCTGGCTAGGCATGGTGCCTTGATGGAAGAAGGTGGAAGGGGTCGGGGGAGTGACACAGGGAAGAAGGTGGAGGGGGATCAGGGGAGTGATGCAGGGAAGGTGAGGTGGGGTGAGTGGGACTGGGATCAGATGACATGCGCTACGGTGACATGTACGGTGACATGCGGCCCAAATTCAAATTTAAACATTGCGAAATTTTTTGAAAAAAATCATGCATGTTCACAGCACATATTAAGATAACCCCTAAAAATTTCTGATCAAAATTCGAAACATACATCGAGAAACGAATTCTCGATGTATGTTTCGAATTGTGATCTGGAATTTTTAGGGGTTATCTTAGTATGTGTTGTGAACATGCATGATTTTTTTTCAGATTTTTTCGTAATGTTTAAATTTGAATTTGGGCCGCATGTCACCGTGCATGTCACTATAGTGCATGTCACCGTAGTGCATGTCACCTGATCCTAGTGATATGGCCGCGACTAATGTCAGTGGGTTAAAGGAACTATTTTCTGTTACAAGAAAACAAGACGTTGCTTCATTTGATCTTTATGCCAACGAGAAGAAAAAGAAGTCCCTGGACGTGCATGTATTGAAGGGGGGTAATTGCATGCGAGGTAAATTACTAACTCAAGACAGGAGATATACATGCAATATTGACCAGGCTTGGTTTGGCAAGGAAATACCAACGTGCATTAATTCCTTGGAAGAAAAGGCAACCTATGCTAATGGAAGGAATCATTTAAGATCTGATTCGTTTGCATCGGTCAACAAGATAAAAAGAAGAGATATCTTTCTGTTTATTCTGCTCCAATGCAAGTTAAAGTATATCAATTGCATGAGGTGTACAAGCTGAATTAGAGACATGCTAAGCTTGAGAGGATGCGGGTGGGGTCCACCTTCCCCAGGAGAAGTCGTACCAACCAAAATATGAAGTCCTGGTTTGTTATACGGTACTAGGTGATCAAGGTTGCCGGATACTTTATTAATTAAATCTTGATTAGTTTAAATAGGAGAGAGAGTCCATTTCAATCTAGAGTTGTTAGGTCGGTTTTGTTATTTGTGTGTTGCTTATAAAAACGGACGGCTACGGCCAATGTACGCAGGTTATATTTTGATAATAAACACGATGTGTTTTTAGGGTAAATTCCCATATCGAGTTTTGGGGGAAGCTGTCTAAAAATCCCTACGTTTTGGAGGAAACTTTAGAAAACCTCTGTGTTGCGATTTCTCTGGAAGGAAATTGTTTTGCGCGTGAGTACAGTCATCGAGATTGGTTTTCTCGTGCTAAGCCGCAAGGTTCAAAGCCTCTATTTCGTGTACATCGCGTGCGCAGGTGAGAGGTTACTGCAGTTGGTGGTGGTGTACCGTGAAAGATTGGGCCGCAACAACAAAACGGATCTCACCACGAGGTTTGGTCTATATCAGTTGGTATCAGAGCAAAGGTTGTTCACGGTACAATATTTTTCTTCGAGTTCTATTGAATTTTTTACCATGAGGAAAGATTGTAGCTCGCAAATGATGATGTCGGCGGAGAAGGATCCATTCCGTGCCTTGCCGTGGTACCAATGCTTTACGCGTGTGCGTGTACGGCCGGCGAGCTATGCAACCTTGATGAATTGCTATTCTGGGATGAATTTAGTGAGTCAGAATATGGTTGATGCTTTGAACCTGCCGTTGATTGAACATCCAGAACCAGATGAGCTTTGGTGGAAGGACAAATTTGTCAAGATCATGCACCGCGTGGAGGTACGGTTTATTCTATGTGGATATGGTGATCTAGTCATGTGTGATGTGCTTCCTATGCACATGCATACTTTTTCAATACTTCTAGGAAAACCATGGACAGATAAAAGACAGTTGACATATCATTTAGTTGGCGAATTTTCTTTTGTTGGTGGAGGATAATTCGTACCACTTGATTCGTACACATCAGAGAAGTATATGGCTGATCGCAAGAAGCGGGATATTTCTCAAGCTGCATCAGAAGTAAAGAAGAAGAAGCTTGAGGCTGTTCAAAATTTTCCATGCGTCATAAAAACTGCAAATACAAATATTGCTGAAGATATTGATTCGAAATCGAGGACGGTTTTGTTTCAAGGAGGAGAGGATGATATGGCTGCGACTAATGTCAGTGGGTTAAAGGAACTATTTTCTGTTACAAGAAAACAAGACGTTGCTTCATTTGATCTTTATGCCAACGAGAAGAAAAAGAAGTCCCTAGACGTGCATGTATTGAAAGGGGGTAATTGCATGTGAGGTGAATTACTAACTCAAGACAGGAGATATACATGCAATATTGACCAGGCTCAGTTTGGCAAGGAAATACCAACGTGCATTAATTCCTTGGAATAAAAGGCAACGTATGCTAATGGAAGGAATCATGTAAAATCTATTTTGTTTGCATCGGTCAACAAGATAAAAAAAGAGACATCTTTCTGTTTATTCCGCTCCGATGCAAGTTAAATTATATCAATTGCATGTGGTGTACAAGCAGAATTAGAGACATGCTAAGCTTGAGAGGATGTGGGTGGGGTCCAACTTCCCCAGGAGAAGTCGTACCAACCAAAATATGAAGTCCTGATTTGTTATACGGTACTAGGTGATCAAGGCTACCGGATACTTTATTAGTTAAATCTTTGATTAGTTTAAATAGGAGAGAGAGTCCGTTTCAATCTAGAGTTGTTAGGTCGGTTTTGTTATTTGTGTGTTGCTTATAAAAAGGGTCGGCTACGGCCAATGTACGCAGGTTATATTTTGATAATAAACACGACGTGTTTTTACGGTAAATTCCCGTATCGAGTTTTGGGGAAACTGTCTAAAAATCCCTAAGTTTTGGAGGAAATTTAGAAAACCTCTGTGTTGCGATTTCTCTGCAAGGAAATTGTTTTGCACGTGAGTACCGTCATAGAGATTGGTTTTCTCGTGCTGAGCCGCAAGGTTCAAACCCTCTATTTCATGTACATCGCGTGTGCGGGTGAGAGGTTACTGCAGTTGGTGGTGGTGTACCGTGAAAGATTGGGCTCCAACAACAGATCGGATCTCACCATGAGGTTCGGTCTATATGAGTTGGTATCCGAGCAAAGGTTGTTCACGGTACAATATTTTTCTTCGAGTTCTATTGAATTTTTTACCATGAGGAAAGATTGTAGCTCGCAAATGATGACGTCGGCGGAGAAGGGTCTATTGCATGCCTTGTCGTGGTACTAATGCTTTATGCATGTGCATGTAAGGCCGGCGAGCTGTGCAACCTTGATGAATTGCTATTCTAGGATGAATTTAGTGAGTCAGACTATGGTTGATGCTTTGAACCTGCCGTTGACTGAACATCCAGAACTGTATGAGCTTTGGTGGAAGGACAAATTTGTCAAGATCATGCACCACATGGAGGTACGGTTTATTCTATGTGGATATGGTGATCTAGTCATGTGTGATGTGCTTCTTATGCACATGCATACTTGTTCAATACTGCTAGGAAAACCCTGGACAGATAAAAGATAGTTGACATATCATTCAGTTGGCGAATTTTCTTTTGTTCGTGGAGGACAATTTGTACCACTTGATTCGTACACATCAGAGAAGTATATGGCTGATCGCAAGAAGCGAGATATTGCTCAAGCTGCATTAGAAGTAAAGAAGAAGAAGCTTGAGGCTGCTGAAAATTTTCCATGCATCATAAAAATTGCAAATACAAATATTGCTGAAGATACTGATTCGAAACTGAGGATGGTTTCGTTTGAAGGAGTGGAGGATGATATGGTCGTGACTAATGTCAGTGGGTTAAAGGAACTATTTTCTGTTACAAGAAAACAAGACGTTGCTTCATTTGATCTTTATGCCAACGAGAAGAAAAAGAAGTCCCTGGACGTGCATGTATTGAAGGGGGGTAATTGCATGCGAGGTAAATTACTAACTCAAGACAGGAGATATACATGCAATATTGACCAGGCTCGGTTTGGCAAGGAAATACCAACATGCATTAATTCCTTGGAAGAAAAGGCAACCTATGCTAATGGAAGGAATCATGTAAGATCTGATTTGTTTGCATTAGTCAACAAGATAAAAAGAAGATATATCTTTCTGTTTATTCCGCTCCGACGCAAGTTAAAGTATATCAATTGCATGAGGTGTACAAGCAGAATTAGAGACATGCTAAGCTTGAGAGGATGCGGGTGGGGTCCACCTTCCCCAGGATAAGTCGTACCAACCAAAATATGAAGTCATGGTTTGTTATACGGTACTAGGTGATCAAGGCTGCCGGATACTTTATTAGTTAAATCTTTGATTAGTTTAAATAGGAGAGAGATTCTGTTTCAATCTAGAGTTGTTAGGTCGGTTTTGTTATTTGTGTGTTGCTTATAAAAAGGCCCGACTACGGCCAATGTATGGAGGTTATATTTTGATAATAAACACGATGTGTTTTTAGGGTAAATTCCCATATCGAGTTTTGGGGGAAGCTGTCTAAAAATCCCTAAGTTTTGGAGGAAACTTTAGAAAACCTCTGTGTTGCGATTTCTACGCAAGGAAATTGTTCTGCACGTGAGTACTGTCATCGAGATTGGTTTTCTCGTGCTGAGCCGCAAGGTTCAAACCCTCTATTTCGTGTACATCGCGTGCGCGGGCGAGAGGTTACTGCAGTTTGTGGTGGTCTACCATGAAAGATTGGGCCACAACAACAGATCGGATCTCACCACGAGGTTCGGTCTATATCAGTGAGGGACGAGGGATTGCTAGTGTTAGCAGAATAAGTGTTTTTGTTAGCAGTATAAGGTCTTAAGGGGTGTTATCATAAAAGACCCACCCTATATATATATATGTTATTCTTCTGTAGACAGAGCAAATCACATGGCTTATTAGCAGCAATCGTCGGTGTTTTTATTGGTCTTTCATACATTTCTGATTACGGACCTGTTTGCCGCGTTCACACACTTCTTGTTAGTTGAACCATTTTCATTGTGTTGCCTAATCACACACAGTTCATGCTAGTGAACTATATGTTGTATATCGCACCCACCTTCATTTGGCTGCCTGTTTCTTTTGTTCCTCCTCATCTCAAACAGTTAATTGAACTGAACCATATGCCCTGCATCGCACACGCAACTAAAATATGAACTGTGTTTGATGCATCCGTCATCGCAGACGTTTTGCACCTTTTTTGATGGGTTTTTTACACCACCGTTTGCTATTATGGCATCGCACACAGTTTCGTCGAAGGGTCTCTGATCGTAGTGTCGCGTTTGGACCATCCTGCAGTAGTGGCCATAACCCACTTACTCGGGTTTAAGCTTGTGTCACTCTCGCAACCCACCATAAGCGAACCATGGACATATTGCAACACCCTACAGCGGGGTCCCCTCACATTTGCGCGAGACGGAGGGCACCGTAGGACAACACCATAAATAAAATATACAATCATACAAACCAAGATCGTGATTAACCCATAGGACAAAACGGATCTACTCAAACATCATAGGATAACCATATGTCATTGGGAAATAATATATGGAGTTGAGCACCATGTTTAAGTAGAGATTACAACGGGGAGAAGGTAGGTTAGACCGCTGCACAGAGGGGGGAGAGTTGGCGTTGACGGTAGCAAGATTGTTGATGTAGATCTCCGTCACGATCCGAGCCCCAACGGCACTTCGGCGCCACCGGGAGAGAGGGGGAGAGAGCCCCCACCTTCTTCTTCTTCCTTGGCCTCCCCCTAGGTGGGAGGAGAGTTCCCCCTCTGGTCCATGGCCTCCATGACGGTGGAGGGGCGAGAGCCCCTCCGAGACTGGATATCCCTCTCTGTTCTCTTCTGTTTCGCGTTCCCTAGATCTGACCCTTCATGGTTTCTTAAATTCCCGAAGATCCGTAACTCTGATTGCGCTGAAATATTTACACGATTTTTTCCATAAATTATCATTCTTGCGCGATAAGAAGGGCCCCAATCGATGTTCGAGGAGGCCATAAGACACCTGGGCGTGCCGGGCACCCCCTGGCGCGCCCTGGCGGGTTGTGGATACTATGGGCCCCTGTTTGCGTTGATTCCAAGTCTCAAAAATCACATATATTCCAAAATAATTCTTCGTAAATTTTTATCGCGTTTGGACTTCGTTTGTTATGGATTTTCTGAGAAACAAAAACATGAAACAAACAGGAACTGGCACTAGGCACTAGATCAATAGGTTAGTCCAAATAAATCATATAAATTGTTGCCAAAAGTATGGGAAAGTTGTATAATATTGGCATGAAACAATCAAAAATTATAGATATGACAGAGACGTATCAAGGGCTGAGGCCAAGGCCCTTAGGTTGAGGATGGTGTCTCTCACCAGCCGGGTGAGTAGGCTATACTCAGCAATCATGTAGTGCGCCATGAGTGTTGTTGCTGTGTTGTCCTCTTTACGAATAGGCGGAAACATTACGATTCATCTATCTAGGGCTAGGGTAGGATAGAAGCGAAAGGCGAGATGCTATCCCATTCGTCGCTCCTCTCGGTTGAGGCCAATAGAGGAAGCTTGGGCCTTGGTTTGATGGCCAGTTCCAAAGTGGATGTAAGCGGCCGAGGAATTGGTACGTGTGGCTACATCCTATCAAGCTAACCACCAGCTGGACACCGGCATGGTACTCATAGACCAAGTCTGTTAGGGGTGTCTGGTACACGAGGTACCGAGGTGCTTGCTACTTATTGAGCTTGCTTTGGTTTTCTCTTGAAGAGGAAAGGGTGATACAGCAAAGTAGAGATAAGAATTTCCCTCATTTTGAGAACCAAGGTATCAATCCAGTAGCAGACAACACACAAATCACCAATACCTGCACAAACAATCAAATAACTTGCACCCAATGCGATAAAGGGGTTGTCAATCCCTTCACGGTTACTTGCAAAAGTGAGATCTGATAGAGATAGATGAAACTAAACAAACGATAAAGTAAATATTTTTGGTATTTTTGGTTTATAGATCGGAAAGTAAATGGTTGCAAAATAGTAGATCGGAAACTTATAAGATGGAAAATAGACCCGAGGGCCATAGGTTTCACTAGACGCTTCTCTCAAGATAGCAAATAATACAGTGGGTGAACAAATTACTGTCGAGGAATTGATCGAAAAGCGAAAAGTTATGACGATATCCAAGGCAATGATTATGAAATATAGGCATCACGTCTGTGTCAAGTAGACCGAAATGATTCTGCATCTACTACTATTACTCCGCACATCGACCGACTCCTGCCTGCATCTAGAGTATTAAATTCGTGAGGAACAGAGTAACGCTTTAAGTAAGATGACATGATGTAGAGGAATAAACTCAAGCAATATGATGTAAACCCCATCTTTTTATCCTCGATGGCAACAATACAATACGTGCCTTGCTGCCCCTACTGTCATTGGGAAAGGACACCGCAAGATTGAACCCAAAGCTAAGCACTTCTCTCATTGCATGAAAAACCAATCTAGTTGGCCAAACCAAACCGATAGTTCGAAGAGAATTACAAAGATACCAAATCATGCATAAAAGAATTTAGAGAAGATTCAAATAATATTCATAGATAAGCTGATCATAAATCCACAATTCATGGTTCCTGACAAACACCGCAAAAGAAGAATACATCGGATAGATCTCCAGGAACATCAAGGAGAACATGGTATTGAGAATCAAAGAGAGAGAAGAAGCCATCTAGCTACCATCTATGGACCCGTAAGTCTGTGGTAAACTACTCACGCTTCATTGGAAGGGCAATAGAGTTGATGTAGAAGCCCTCCATGATTGAATCCCCCTCCGGCAGGATGCCAGAAATGGCCCCTAGATGGGACCTCACGGGTACAGAAGGTTGGGGCGGTGGAAAATTGTTTTCGTGGATACTTCTGGTGGTTTGGGAATATATGTGAATATATAGGCGGAGGTATTAGGTCAAGGGAATCACAGGGGGCCCACAAGGCAGGGGGTGCCCTCCCCCCTTGTGGCTGCCTCTCGGCTCCTCCGACTTGATCTCCAAGTCTCTGGGGTGTCTTCTGGTCAAAGAAAAATAACCACGAAGGTTTTATTCTGTTTGGAATCTGTTTGGTATTCCTTTTCCACGTAACTTTAAAACAAGGAAAAAACAGAAACTGGCACTGGGCTCTAGGTTAATAGGTTAGTCCCAAAAATAATATAAAATAGCATATTAATGCATATAAAACATCCAAAACAGATAATATAATAGCACAGAACAATAAAAAATTATTGATATGTTGGAGACGTATCAAGCATCCCCAAGCTTAATTCTTGCTCGTCCTCGAGTAGGTAAATGATAAAAACAGAATTTTTGATGTGGAATGCTACCTAACATATTTATCCATGTAATTTTTCTTTATTGTGGCATGAATGTTCAGATCCATAAGATTCAGAACAAAATTTTAATATTCACATAGAAACAATAATACTTCAAGCATACTAACAAGGCAATTATGTCTTCTCAAAATAACATGGCCAATGAAAGCTTATCCCTACAAAATCATATAGTCTAGCTATGCTCCATCTTCATCACAAAAAATATTCAAATCATGCACAAGACAAGCCAAGCAATTGCTTCATACCTTTGATATTCTCAAGCTTTTTGAACTTTCACGCAGTACATGAGTGTGAGCCATGGACATAGCACTATAGGTGGAATAGAATATGGTGGTTGTGAAGAAGATAAAAAGAAGGAGATAGTCTCACATCTACTAGGCGTATCAACGGGCTATGGAGATGCACATCAATAGATATCAATGTGAGTGAGTAGGTGATAGAGGCAAAGGTGTCCCGATGTTTCGATGAGATGGTGGCTATCATTTTTTGTGGGAGTCGACCTTGATGATCCGACAACGAACATGCGAGACGTTGTGCCTTAGCAATCGCTAAACCAACTTCCGAGGGGTTATTGACCACGCCGGAGCATGATCAACCTGACCACGAGGGTCTGTTTCCTGCAAGCAAACGAAGAACAAGCAAGAAACTGATATTGCAATCCGGATATTGCGAATATAAGAGGAAAGCTTTATTAATGAAGGTGGGGTTCTGTGACGCCTTTGTCTGGTAGTTGAACACAAACAAAGTACGCGAAGTTGGAGCTATGGTGAACTTTTAATCTAAACAAAACCCAAAGTCTAAACGACGCCCTAAGGGCTGTATATATGGAGGAAGAGGGGGGAATTTCGTGGCCCTTGGAGGAGGGGTCCGAAACCAACCCTAACTCTTGTTTCCCCACACATACAGACTCTAAAAACAGCCTATACTTAAGTATTTCGAAAATACATGGGTCTGGCCAATAATAATGTGAGCAGCACCTAGAATAGCCTCTGGATGAAAAATATGAAGTGGCATCTTGTATATTTCATCCAAGGCTTCGTGCACTCATTATGGTGGATTCAAAGTCCTGAAATCATCACTTGAAACTCCGTTCTTGTTTCCCTTGTGCATGCCATCAAGCCCATGCTTGTTCTTGCTCCAATGTTTATCCTTCTCCAAGCTAGGCCCATCATTTGTAAGCAAAACAAATGTATCCAATTTAGGCAGCCTCATATTCTTATGAACATTAGAATCATTACCAAGAAATGGAAGTACATGATAATTTAATTGGCATGCGTGAGCTCTAGTAATTGGTCCAGTATGTATAGCAGCAGGGGTTGTGGGTGTAACAATAGTATTGATGCCCTCATCATCCTCCCCTTCTTGAAATGAAGTCATCCTCGACGGAAGCTCATCTTCCTCACCCAAGAAAGGCTTCAAATCTGCAATGTTAAAAGTGGGACTAACCCCAAAATTTGCAGGCAACTGAAGTTTATATGCATTATCATTTATTTTCTCTAACACCTTAAAAGTACCATCAGCACGTGGCATTAGCTTTGATTTATGCAAATCAGGAAATCTATCCTTACGCAAATGTAACCAAACAAGATCTCCAGGTGCAACATAACATGTTTTCTACCCTTATCTCCAGCAAGTTTATATCTAGCATTCATACGCTCAATGTTTTCCTTAGTTAACTCATGCATTTTTAAGATCAATTCAGCACATTGTTTAGCATCAAAATTAACCTTCTCCGAAGATGGAAGAGGTAACAAATCAATGGGTGCACGAGGTAGGAAACCATACACAATTTCAAAAGGGCACATCTTAGTAGTATATTGCAATGAACGATTGTAAGCAAATTCAATATGAGGCAAGCATTCTTCCCACATTTTCTTATTATTCTTCAAAAAAGCCCTAAGCATAGTAGACAATGTTCTATTGACTACTTCAGTTTGACCATCAGTTTGGGGGTGACAAGTAGTACTAAAAAGCAGTTTAGTCCCCAACTTAGCCCATAAACATCTCTAAAAGTGGCTAAGAAATTTAGTATCACTATCTGAAACAATAGTATTTGGCACACCATGCAAGCGAATAATCTCATGAAATAACAAATCAGAAACATTAACAACATCATCGATTTTGTGACATGGTATAAATTGTGTCATTTTTGAGAATCTATCCATGACAACAAATAAGTTATCCCTCCCCTTCTTTGTTCGAGGTAAACCTAAAACAAAGTTCTTAGATATATCCTCCCAAGGAACACTAGGTATGGGCAAAGGCATATATAAACCATGAGGATTGAGTCGTGACTTAGCTTTTTGACATGTAGTGCAGCGAGGAACAAAATGCTCAACATCCCGACTCATCTTTGGCCAAAAGAAATGTGTAGCAAGTATATCCCTCATCTACTTCACGCCAAAGTGCCCCATTAATCCTCCTCTATGCGCCTCCTACAACAACAAAAGATGAACGGAGCTAGCTGGAATGCATAGCTTGTTAGCAGAAACACAAATCCATCATTAACGACGAACTTGTTTCATGTTCTACCTTCTTTACAATTCTGCAATACATCTTTAAATTCAGCATCATGCACATGTTGATCTTTGATGGTCTCCAAACCAAATATTTTAAAGTCAAGTTGTGAAAGCATAGTATAATGACGGGACAATGCATCAACAATAACATTTTCTTTGCCCTTCTTGTGTTTAATGACATAAGGGAAAGTCTCAATGAATTCAACCCATTTAGCATGTCTACGGTTCAGTTTTGCTTGACTTTTAATACATTTCAAAGATTCATGATCAGAATGTATAACAAATTCTTTGGGACATAAATAATGTTGCCATGTTTCTAAGGTCCGAACAAGAGCATATAATTCTTTATCATAAGTAGAATAGTTCAGACTAGGCCCACTCAATTTTTTAGAAAAGTATGCAACAGGTTTGCCATCCTGTAATAACACACCTCCTAATCCAATTCCACTAGCATCACATTCAAGCTCAAAAATCTTATTAAAATCAGGAAGTTGGAGTAAAGGAGCATGTGTCAACTTATCTTTCAATACCGTGAAGGCTTCTTCCTGTGCGGTACCCCAAACAAAAGGCACATCCTTCTTTGTAAGCTCATTGAGAGGTGCAGCAATGGTGCTAAAATCTCTCACAAAGCGCCTATAGAAACTAGCAAGTCCAAGAAAACTCCTCACTTGTGTGACCGTTTTGGGCTGCGGCCAACTCTCAATAGCTTCAATCTTGGCTTTATCAACTTCAATTCCCTGTGGAGTAACAAGATAGCCAAGAAAAGATACTCGGTCGGTGCAAAAGGTGCACTTCCCAAGGTTACCGAACAAATGTGCATCATGTTGACCAATAAAAACAACACATAAATGTTCCAAATGTTCTTCCAAAGAGTTGCTATAAGTCAGTATATCATCAAAATAGACTACCACAAATCATCCAATGAAAGCACGTAAAACTTCGTTCATTAATCTCATGAAAGTACTTGGTGCATTAGTTAACCCAAAAGTCATGACTAACCACTCATATAAACCAAACTTAGTTTTAAATGCTGTTTTCCATTCATCTCCCAATTTCATACGAATTTGATGGTATCCACTACGCAAATTAATTTTGGAGAATATTGTAGAGCCATTCAATTCATCAAGCATATCATCTAGCCTAGGAATAGGATGACGATAACGAATAGTAATATTATTAATGCCTCTACAATCAACACACATATGCGATGTACCATCCTTTTTCGGCACTAGAATAATAGGAACAACATGAGGACTAAGGGATTCGCGTATATAACCTTTGTCGAGCAGCTCCTAGACTTGACGCATAATCTCCTTCGTCTCCTCTAGATTGGTACGTGTAGGATCGAAAGTATGTCTAGAGGGAGGGGGTGATTAGACTATTTGACCAAATAAAAATCTAGCCTTTTCCCTATTTTAGTTCTTGGCAGATTTTAGCAACTTAGAACAAGTCAAGCAATCTTAATACAATTCAAGCAACCATGCAAAGAGTATATGAGCAGCGGAAAGTAAAGCATGCGACTTGCAAGAATGTAAAGGGAAGGGTTTGGAGGATTCAAACGCAATTGGAGACACGGATGTTTTTGTCGTGGTTCCGATAGGTGGTGCTATCGTACAGCCATGTTGATGGAGACTTCAACCCACGAAGGGTAACGGTAGCGCGAGTCCACGGAGGGCTCCACCCATGAAGGGTCCACGAAGAAGCAACCTTTTCTATCCCACCATGGCCATCGCCCACGAAGGACTTGCCTCACTAGCGGTAGATCTTCACGAAGTAGGCGATCTCCTTGCCCTTACAAACTCCTTGGTTCAACTCCACAATCTTGTCGGAGGCTCCCAAGTGACACCTAGCCAATCTAGGAGACACCACTCTCCAAGAAGTAACAAATGGTGTGTTGATGATGAACTCCTTGCTCTTGTGCTTCACATGATAGTCTCCCCAACACTCAACTCTCTCTCTCACAGGATTTGGATTTGGTGGAAAGAAGATTTGAGTGGAAAGCAACTTGGGGAAGGCTAGAGATCAAGATTCATATGGTAGGAATGGAATATCTTGGTCTCAACACAAGTGTAGGTGGTTCTCTCTCAGAAAAAGTAAGTTGGAAGTGTAGGTTCGTTCGGATGGCTCTTTCCACGAATGAAGAGGTGGTGGAGGGGTATATATAGCCTCCACGCAAAATCTAACAGTTACACATAACTTTCCAAACTCGGTGAGACCGAATGGTTAAACTCGGTCGGACCGATTCAGCAAAGCTAGTGACCGTTAGGGTTTTCGGTGGGACCGACATGCAACTCGGTAGGACCGATATGATTAGGGTTAGGGCATAACGTAATCTCGATGAGACCGATTACACAAACTTGGTGAGACCGATTTTGGTAATAAGCTAACCAGAGAGTTGGTCAGGTAAACTCGGTGGGACCGATCGCTCATTTCGGTGAGACCGAAATGTTACGAAGGGAAAACAGAGAGTTTACATTGCAATCTCGGTGGGACCGATCGCTCATCTCCGTGAGACCGAAATGTTACGAAGGGAAACAGAGGGATTACATCCCCATCTCGGTGAGACCGAGATCCCTATTGGTGAGACCAATTTGCCTAGGGTTTGTGGCAGTGGTTATGACATTTGAAACTCGGTGGTGCCGGATAGGAAGAATCGGTGGGGCCGAGTTTCACTTTTGGTTTAGGTCATATGTGGATGTGAGAAAGTATTTGAGGGTTTTGGAGCATATCACTAAGCATTTTGAGCAAGAGCCTCATTAAGCAATACCTAATCCCTCCTTGATAGTATTGGCTTTTCCTATAGACTCAATGAGATCTTGGATCACTAAAATGGAAAATGTAGAGTCTTGAGCTTTGAGCTTGAGCCAATCCTTTGTCCTTAACATTTTGAGGGGTCCACTTTTCTCATCCATGTCGTGCCAATCATTGAGCTTTCCTGAGATATTAATCTTGAAATAGCATTAGCTCAATGAGCTATATGTTGTTAGGAATTACCAAAACCACCTAGGATAGTTGCACTTTCAATCTCCCCCATTTTGGTAATTGATGACAACATATAGATCAAAGCTTCGACAAATGATAATAAGAGTGAAAAACATTTTTGCTTTGAGAAGTATGTGAAAAGCAAGAGCTCCCCCTAAATTTGTGCATAGTTTAAGATTTGCTTTGGACTGCAAATGCACAAAGAGTTAGGATCATGGGTTACTCTTCCATGTCACATACATCTTGGTGGAGCGCTCAAAATGGTAATAATTAAAGTACATGCACTCATCACCAAGCAAAGTGAGTGATCATATGGAATATAAAAGGATAATGTCATCCAACATGCATTAAGGTAGCATATGATCAAACACATGTTCATCCAAGTATCACAAAGTATAAAGTATCTCAACCAAGCAAATAATAAAGTTCAACCACCAAGGTTAAACGCAAGAGAGAACAAAAGCAACACTCTCTCGAAGCCTATGATCTATACATTTTCTCCCCCTTTGGCAACAAGTTACCAAAAAGTTCACAAAAATGCATAGTGCTAAATCGACTCTCAGGCTTGGTCTTCAGGTGGTGGTGTAGACAGAACTCCAAGGATGAAGGCATCAGTCGATGTAGATGGAGCTGGTGGAGTAGGTGCTGGAGCTGGTGGCACTGAAGCTGTAGCTGGTGCAGATGAAGTTGCTCTGGTGTCTGTGACAGGCATAGCCGCAGACCTCTGACCTCTGGGCAATCTAGCAAAAGCATCAGTGGTTGTCTTGCCCTTTTTCTCCTGCACTTCATCCTGAAGTTGCTCAACAGCAGACTGTATCTCAGTGACCTTCACATCTAAGTCATAGAACTTCTACTCCACGATCCTCTCCAAGCTCTCCTGGTTTTGAGTCAGGGTGGCCAGTCCCTTCTCAATCCTTAGAGTGGAGGCAATCAAGTAGCCAACCTGATCTTGCTTGCTCTTCAGAAGATACTGAGATGCCTCATCCATGGTTGGCATCTTTGCAGCCTTTTCAGCCATTGCCTTCTCCTTCTTGCTTGTGCATGCACAGAAGATGGTTCATTCTCATCCATCACCACAGTGTTGTCCTCAAAATCTGGGTAGATGGGCAGGTGCTCCTTGTCCAGCAGATATGTGCCAGTGCCCATCTTGGAGTTGATTAGCTCCTGGATCTGTGGGGCATACCCACAACTCCTTTTCTGATCTGCAGCTGTCCTCTTAATGGTTTCCACAATTAGCCTCATGACCTTGAACTTCTGTGGAACATCAAAAATGTGCAGCAAGTTGATGGAGTGACCTCTGATCATCTTGTGATCACCCGACTTTGGCAAGAGAGTGTGCCTAAGGATCCAGTTGATTGTTGGCAAGCCTCACAGAAGGTAATGTACCGATCCAAACTTGTGTGTCTCAAGAGCAGCATCTGGGATCTCTTTGTACATGTGTGCCATGGTGTTGTGATCCTTCTTCTTGGCATAGACATCCAGGTCATCTTCTTGTTCTTCTGGGGCATTGATCAACTGAGCCCATTCTGCAACTGTTGACTGGTACCTAGTGCCTTCAAACATCCAGACAATCCTTCCATCTGGGTAGAAATGAGCTATGGAGTAGAACTGCATGATGAGCTCATCATTCCACTTTGTGAGCTTCTGAGCCACAAACTCATCAACTCCACAAGCCTTGAAGCTGTCATATACACCAGGGAAGTGATCCTCATTTTCCTCAATGAATGTCCAATCGACCCATCTCATGTCAGACACTATTGGCTTCTTGTCAAGCAACACTGTCTCATAGAAGTTCTATTGTTCCTTGGTATGGAACCTGTAGTCCACAGCAGTCCTTCTCCTAGTGGAATATGGATCAGACTCTCTCCATAGCCTCAATCCTGAATCCTTCCTTATCTTCATGTTCTCAGCTACTGGATGAGCATCATTGTGGTTTGGAATTTTTGGCTTCAACTTCCTCAAGACATGTGACTCATCATCTTCTTCTTCCATTGCAGCTTCAGGCACTGGGGCCTTGTTCTTCTCCTTGGCAGGGATGTTCCTGGTGCTCCTCTTGGGTGCAGTTTTGAGTTTTGGAGCAGCTGGAGTAGTAGTCTTAGGAGCAGACTTAGGCTTAGATGGAACAGCCCCTACCCTTATAGCATCTCCCATAAGCTTTTGAGCTTTGGGTGCTGGTGCTGCATCCTCTTCCTCTTCCTCTTCTTCAGAGTCTTTCATTATTGAAGATCACCCAAGCACTCTAGCAGTGGTCTTCTTGACCCTTTCCTTCCTTTTCTTTTCTACCACAACCTGCTCTTTGGGTGCAGATCCCAAAGTCTCTTGAGTGGATGTTCTAGCTTTTGACATGGGAGCTCTCTTAGCAGGAACCTTTTGCTTCATCCCTGGCTTAGTGGCAGCAGTTGTGCCATATTCCTTTTTCAAGACTTTCCTCTTTGAGATGGCCTCTTCCTCATTAGCCACATAGTCCTCATCCTATGAATCTGAGGTTTTCTTCTTTCTGGCCCTTGTGGCAGCCTTTGGCAAGTTGTTGGGTGTGCTCCTGCTTCCATCATCTGAGCTACTGGAGGGACTAGTGCCCTCACTCATGTTCACTTGCTCCTCAGACTTGTTCTGACTGTCACTCTGATCTGACATGATTCAAACACTAACAGCAGACCCTGTGAATAGATTATAGATGAGGTAGAGTGGATGAGCATCACAAAGTGCAGAGGTTTTTGCAAAAGAATGAATCAAAAACTTATTTTTAGTTTTCCACAGAAAGCATTTCAGATCTACCGATTTGAAATCTCGGTGATACCGAAGCAGATGTTGGAACCTAAACTAGTGAACTCGGTCAGGCCGAGTCAAAGTTCGGTGGCACCGAGACTGCTAGGGTTTCACAAAGACTCGAACTCGGTCATACCAATTTGCATTTCTCGGTCAGACCGAGAATCACATGTGCAATCGCCTGAGCCAAACCGGTGGAACCGATTTCAACAACTCGGTCGGTCCGAGATGGTTTCGGCGGAAACCTGACCCTAAATTTTCAATCCCTATCTAAAATACAGAGTGTTTTCATTGGATAAAGTGATCTCAATCGTGGCAAGATACATGGAAAAACAATGTGCTGGGGAATTGGAGTGAGAATCAGCACAAAGATCAAGTCCATACCCTAGTTCGGCGATGGACTTGCTACGGCAGCAACGGCGGAGACGATCCCGTTGACGGCGGCGGAGACCAGCGAATGGAGGCGGCTGGCGACGAGGAGGACGATCCGGAGACCCAGGGAGGCAGAGCAGGCTGAGCGTGGGCGAAGAGGTTCGGAAAGTTTTCCAAATTTTGGCCCGTGGGTATATATAGCCTGACCCTATCGGCGTAACCGAGTGGAACAACTCGGTGGCACCGAGATGCATAACTACGAGCAGTTACTACAACTCGGTGTGACCGAAAAGTTCAAATCGGTTGCATCGAGATTAAAAACCTAGATCGACTTAGTGATCTCAGTATGACCAAAATGGATGAATTGGTCAGACCGAAACGCACAAAGATGTTTTGGAAGTTTAAGTCTATGACGAATCGGGGACTCCGAGTGCTCCTCACACAGAGTGGTTCGAATCTAACTTGATCAAACTTTGTAATGCAACATGAATAGAGTTTGAGACGAGAAGAGCATAGATAGCTAGAGAAGGTTCTTAGGCATTCTTGTCCATCCACTAGGCAAGAGAAAAAGAAACCAACCAATCAAAACAACAAGTGGATGTCCTCGAATGAGTAAATTATGCAACCAACATGCTCACACAATAAAATGACATTTGAAATATGTGGAAAATCATGCACAAACAATTCTGGGATCTATCAAGCAATTGGCGATGACTAGGTCATCTATATATGAGTATATTAACTTAGGAGTCAAATGAGAACATTTGATCATAGGTCATACTCATCGTTTAAGCATAAGTGGGGTTACCACTTTTACATAAAGCGTTGTTGTGTTCACACCATTAGAGTTGCTTTAGCTCAATTCTTAGAGTAAAGCTCCCCCTAGATGTGAGATTCCCCCTAAGAGGGATGAACTAACCTTGGGTTTTGTCGATGATGACTTCTTGTAGGTGTTGAAGATGTGGATGCTCAAAGTTGACGTAGATCATTTGGAGCAATCCTTTGGAGTGAGTTGCACTTTCAATACCTACACGGGTTAGTCCCACAAGGAACAAACAAGGATATCCATAGACATAGAGTGATGCACACACAAGATGATGTCTATGAGAGCATTAGGTTACCTTGTCCCTTGTCTTACCAACAAGAGGGTTTGTGACTCCTTGAACTAGTGCAAGATGTGGAAGTTGATTGCACTTGTTCTTGCCAAAATGATAAGAGTGAATTATGTTGGCGGAGTCACCCTCAAGAACTCTCTAGTTCTTCTTCTTCGGGATCCACATGAAAGTGCTAGTGATCGACTAGAGGGGGGGTGAATAGGCAATTTTTATGAAAGTCTTCAAAACGTGTAAGTTTCGAAGACAATTGATAGAAATGAACCTTTTAACATGTAGCGGAAGGTAGATACACTAGGCAAGCCATAGTCAAGTATTCAATGAAGTGAAAGCCCAAAGACTAATAGTAGCTAGGTAGTATGGATCAGGATGGAAGACAATATGAAGCCAATCAGAACAAGCAGTCACACAGTGAAGACAAATAGATAATGCAAACACGCAATGACTTCACAAGGACCAACTGTAAATAAAGAGATGAAAGGATAGAACTAGTTGCTCATTGAAGACAATGATTTGTTGGACCAGTTCCAGTTGCTGTGACAACTGTACATCTGGTTAGGGAGGCTGAGATTTAACTTAGAAGAACGTGTCTTCACCTTATTCCCCTTGAGCTAAGGACACCCAGTCCACAGACTAAGGCATAGCCTAGTGGTGGGAAGGGGCTGATGCCTTCCCACACACCCAGGTTCAAGGCATGGTACTTGCAAGTTGGGTTTGTTGCACCAATTATACTGTAGGGAGGTTCCCCTACAGTCTTTCTGTCAAAAAAAAGGACACCCAGTCCTCGCCCAATCACTCTGGTAAGTCTTCAAGGGAGACATCCAAACCTTCACAGACTTCGTTCACCGGCGATCCACAATGACTCTTGGATGCTCAGAACGCGACGCCTAACTGACTGGAGGATTCACAGTCCTCAAGTGTAACAAGTCTTCAGATCACACAGACAGGAAGACTTCAGTGATGCCTAACACTCTTTGGCTCTGGGTGTTTAGGGCTTTGTCCTCGCAAGGATTTCTCTCTCAAAGGCTTCGAGGTGGGTTGCTCTCAAACGACAAAAGTCGTGCACTAACTCCGAGCAGCCAACCAATTTATGGTGTAGGGGGTGGGCTATTTATAGCCACTAGGCAACCAAACCTGATTTGTCTGAAATGACCCTGGGTCACTAAGGAACTGACACGTGTTCCAATGGTCAGATTTCAAACACACGCGGCAACTTTACTTGGGCTACAAGTAAAGCTAACTCATCCAGCTATGGATAAGATTTGCTCTCATTGTCTTCGCTCGAAGACATAGGATTTTGGTTAAGCATCACTTCAGTCACTCTGACTTTGTTCACTAGGACCCCACTTAACAGTACGGTGGTTCCTATGACTCAACAAAGAAGAAAAGGAAACGACAAAACATCTAAGTCTTCGCGCTCCATAGTCTTCACGCGATGTCTTCTCATGCCATAGTCTTCAATGTGAATATCTTCACATACCACCTTTGTCTTCAATGTCTTCATACATTTTTAGGGGTCATCTTCAGTAGGAAAACCGAATCAATGAGGCATTACTACCTGTGTTATCCTGCAATTCTTACAAACACATTAGTCCCTCAACTAGGTTTGTCGTCAATACTCCAAAACCATCTAGGGGTGGCACTAGATGCACTTGCAATCTCCCCCTTTTTGGTGATTGATGACAAACTAGTTGAAGTTTTCAACGTGGATAAAAGTATGTGAAATTGTAAAGGATTTAGACATTATCTTTGTAAGTAGCAGAAAGGCTCCCCCTGAAGATGTGCATATAAATATTTTTCTTTTGAATGCAAATGCATATGGCAGGTTGTTCTTGCAGAGCTCCTCTTCTACTTATGAAGACAATTCATCATGAATGAAAGGATATAAAGAAGATAATGACATGCATAAAGAAAAATGGACGTCTGCAAAATGACTTTGTGCGGAATTTATTGTCGCACATGTGGAATTTATCATCGCATCACATAGTGTCGAAAAGGTAGCAGACGACCAACAAGTTCAAGTGTTACAACTCAAAATGAACCAAAGGAATCAAAAGCGAGAGTTGTAAGCACTCGGAAAATGTAGCAAAAGTAAAGCAACCACCCATATGGACTCGCTTGAAGACTATCAACTCATATGCTTCTCCCCCTTTTGTCAGTAATGACCAAAAAGGTTTGAAGACATAGAGCTTCTACTCGTTCCCATGAGGAGTAGGTGAAGAAGCAGGGTCGTCGTTGAGGTTCGGTGGTGCAGAAGAACTTGGTGCAGTGTCGACACACGCTGAAGTTGGAGGTGGTGAAGTAGCGTCATATTGATCATCTATGACTCTCGCATTCACCGTTGCAGCTGAGGAGGAATAGTCAGAGTCTTCCAGTGAGGGAGTCTGACGCAAGTGAGCATTCCTTGGAGGAGTTGAGTCAAACTTGAATCTTTCTGTGAAGCCATCATCTTGAAGATCGGCTTCAGCACTGAGCAATGTCAAACTCTTCCAGGACCTCCTACAGGTTTCATGTGTAACAAAGGCATTCTTGGTGACAAGATTTCAAATACGATTGACGTCCACCAAGAGGCTTTGCATTTGACGCTTAAGCCAGTCATGAGGCTTATCCTGTTTCTGATGTAGAGCGATGAGAAGCTCTTGGTCATTGAGAACACGAGATCGCTTCCGAGGCCTTTGGGCAATGGTACTTGCAGTGGCATCAGTTTGGGTGCGAGGGGCACGTGTATTGCCAGCCAAGGGATAAACACGAGAAACGACCTGAATACCTTCAATGGGCTAGATAAAGCTTTGAAGATCGACATTGTGAAGATAAATTGGCTCCTTTGCAGGCTCTGGGTAAATGGCTTCAACAGACAGATCAACCTCTGGCAAGAATACGAGATGATTGCACGCAGATGGCTAATAGTTGAAGGCGGAGTGAAGCTTGATGAGGCGCATTACCCATGGAGCATAGAACTTCAGACCAAAGATGTCAGAGCCAGATGCAGCCAACTGCCTGATGAAGAAGTCTTGAGCATTGAAGCTTATGCCATTGAAGATATAGAAAACCAAAGTCTTTATTGCTCCTTCAAGCTTCGCTGCAGATGAATGTCCTTTGACAGGCCATAGAGTTCACCTGATAATATGATAGATGGTGCGGGGCAGATACTCTAGGTCTTCAACAAAGAATTCCATTGGGTATTCAGCGTCGCGTGGCAGAGGCTTCATCATGCTCAGCATTTGGCTCATGTTAGGCTCTGGCTTCTGGAAAATGCTCTCCAAAGCATTCTGGTGTTGCTGACAACCTGGTTCATAGTATTCGCCAGGAGTGGGCAGGGTTGTAAGTTCAATGATGTCTTGGGCTTTAGCTTCATGATGTACATCGCCCGTCATCCACTCAAGGATCAAAGTCTTCGGATCCCTATTGTATCCATGAATGTGGAGGGTAGCATAGAATTGAAGCAGAAGTTCTTCATTCCAATGTTCCTTGTCAGTCACAAAGTTGAGCAGACCCACATCACGGAAGCAGTCAAGGGCTTCTTCAAGGCAAGGCAATCCAGCAATGGCTTCGCAGTCTAGACGCATATGAGGGAAAATGCGCCCCTGATTGTATAAGATGCATGAGTAGTAGATGCACTGCTGATAACTCCAGAATCGATCTGAGGAGATTCTTGGCCTTGTGTAGGGGTTCTTGTCATTGTCAAAGAATGTGTTGTGTGCCTTGAAGCCATTCAGATTAAACGATCCTGGTGAGGTTGTAGTACCTGGAAACCGTGGTAGCCTTGGCTTTGGCTTCTGGACCTGAGGCCTGTGCTCCACATGATAGTCAAAGTGAGGTCCGGGAGCAGGTGGAGGAACCAGAATTGGCCAGCGGACGGTAACAAGCTGACCACGATCATATGCTTGCTCGATGGTGTGTGGCCTTGGAGGAGGTACAGGAGCAGAGGCATTAGCTTCAGGCAGCGCATTTGCTTCAGGTGCTGCATTGGCTTCAGGTGCATTCACTTCTGGCACCACATTAGCTTCAGGAGCCACATTGGCTTCAGCCATGACAACGCCATTGGCTTCAGTGTTGATGTTGGTGGGCGCCTCAGTATTGGTAACCTGCACTTCAGGAGTTGGAGGGTCTGACACGTTCTCCTCGAGAACAACTTCAGGGTTGGACGGGGGTGTAGCAACACGTTCTTCTTCTCTTGGTTCTTCTTCTTGGTCATCGGCTGATGCAGCCGGAATATCTTCAGCCATTTTGGCTTCAGATTCAGGGATGTTCTGTCAGGACCTCGATCCTAAGTCACACCGATCTAGCATGTAACACATCATATCACTTTGCGGCCTCACGCACGGTATCCCCACGGGTGCCACCTTACCTGGCCAGAGACTGTTTGCGCCTTTTGCCTCACGTATATGATAGCGTCGCTAGCATCCATATGACAGAGAACCCGGGCCGACATGACTAGTTGTGAACCCAAAGTGGCACTAACTTATAGGGACATTGATGAGGACATCAATACAATTGTTACACCCACAGCCCCTGCTGCTATACATACTGGACCAATTACTAGAGCTCGTGCACGCCAACTAAATTACCAGGTACTTTCGTTTCTTGGTAATGATTCTAATGTTCATGAGAATATGATGCTGCCTAAATTGGATACATTTGTTTTGCTTACAAATGAAGGGCCTAGCTTGGAGAAGGATGAACATTGGAGCAAGAACAAGCATGGAGATGATGGCATGCGCAAGGGAAACAAGAACGGAGTTACAAGTGATGATTTCAGGACTTTGAAGCCACCATAATGGGTGCATGAAGCCTTGGACGAAATATACAAGACGCCACTTCATAAATTTCGTCCCGAGGCTATTTTAGGTGCTGCGTCACCTTATTATTGGGCCAGGCCCATGTAATTTCGAAATACATAAGTATAGGCTATTTTTAGAGTCTGTATGTGTGGGGAAACAAGAGATAGGGTTGATTTCGGACCCCTCCACCAAGGGCCACGAAATTCCCCCCCTCTTCCTCCATATATACAGCCCTTAGGGCATCGTTTAGACTTTGGGTTTTGTTTAGATTAAAAGTTTGCCATAGCTGCAACTTCGCGTACTTCGTTTGTGTTCAACGACCAGACAAAGGCGTCACAGAACCCCACCTTGATCAATAAAGCTTTCATCTTATATTCGCAATATCCAGATTGCAATCTTAGTTTCTTGCTTGTTCTTCGTTTGCTCGCAGGAAACAGACCCTCGTGGTCAGGTTGATCGTGCTCCGGCGTGGTCAATAACCTCTCGGAGTTGGTTTAGCGATTGCTAAGGCGCGACGTCCTCGCACGTTCGTAGTCGGATCGTCAAAGTCGACTTCCACCAAAGCGAAATCCACCATCTCATCGAAAGACGGGACACCTTTGCCTCTATCACTTTTGGGTTAACTAATGCACCTAGTACTTTCATGAGATTAATGAACGAAGTTTTACGTGCTTTCATTGGACGATTTGTGGTAGTTTACTTTGATGACATATTGATTTATAGCAGATCTTTGGAAGAACATTTGGAACATTTACGTGCTGTTTTTATTGCTCTATGTGATGCATGTTTGTTTGGTAACCTTGGGAAGTGCACCTTTTGCACCGACCGAGTATCTTTTCTTGGCTATGTTGTTACTCCACAGGGAATTGAAGTTGATAAAGCCAAGATTGAAGCTATTGAGAGTTGGCCGCAGCCCAAAACGGTCACACAAGTGAGGAGTTTTCTTGGCCTCGCTGGATTCTATAGGCGTTTTGTGAGAGATTTCAGCACCATTGCGGCACCTCTCAATGAGCTTACAAAGAAAGATGTGCCTTTTCTTTGGGGTACCGCACAGGAAGAAGCCTTCACGGTATTGAAAGATAAGTTGACACATGCTCCTTTACTCCAACTTCCTGATTTTAATAAGACTTTTGAGCTTGAATGTGATGCTAGTGGAATTGGATTAGGAGGTGTGTTATTACAAGATGGCAAACCTGTTGCATACTTTTCTGAAAAATTGAGTGGGCCTAGTCTGAATTATTCTACTTATGATAAAGAATTATATGCTCTTGTTCGGACTTTAGAAACATGGCAACATTATTTATGGCCCAAAGAATTTGTTATACATTCTGATCATGAATCTTTGAAACATATTAAAAGTCAAGCTAAACTGAATCGTAGACATGCTAAATGGGTTGAATTCATTGAGACTTTCCCTTATGTCATTAAACACAAGAAGGGAAAAGAAAATGTTATTGCTGATGCATTGTCTCGTCGCTATACTATGCATTCACAACTTGACTTCAAAATATTTGGTTTGGAGACCATCAAAGATCAATATGTGCATGATGCTGATTTTAAAGATGTAATGCAGAATTGTAAAGAAGGAAGAATGTGGAACAAGTTTGTCGTTAACGATGGATTTGTGTTTCGTGCTAACAAGCTATGCATTCCAGCTAGCTCCGTTCGTCTTTTGTTGTTGCAGGAGGCGCATGGAGGAGGATTAATGGGACACTTTGGCGTGAAGAAGACGGAGGACGTACTTGCTACACATTTCTTTTGGCCAAAGATGAGACGGGATGTTGAGCGTTTTATTGCTCGATGCACTACATGTCAAAAAGCTAAGTCACGACTCAATCATCATGGTTTATATATGCCTTTGCCTGTACCTAGTGTTCCTTGGGAGGATATATCTATGGACTTTGTTTTAGGTTTACCTCGAACAAAGAAGGGGAGGGATAGCATATTTGTTGTCGTGGATAGATTCTCGAAAATGGCACACTTTATACCATGTCATATAAGCGATGATGCTGTTAATGTTGCTGATTTGTTCTTTCGTGAAATTATTCACTTGCATGGTGTGCCAAATACTATTGTTTCAGATCGTGATACTAAATTTCTTAGCCACTTTTGGAGATGTTTATGGGCTAAGTTGGGGACTAAACTGCTTTTTAGTACTACTTGTCACCCCCAAACTGATGGACAAACTGAAGTAGTCAATAGAACGTTGTCTACTATGCTTAGGGCTGTTTTGAAGAACCATAAGAAAATGTTGGAGGACTGCTTGCCTCATATTGAATTTGCTTTTAATCGTTCATTGCATTCTACTACTAAGATGTGCCCTTTTGAAGTTGTGTATGGTTTCCTACCTCGTGCACCTATTGATTTGTTGCCTCTTCCATCTTCGGAGAAGGTTAATTTTGATGCTAAACAACGTGCTGAATTGATTTTAAAAATGCATGAGTTAACCAAGGAAAACATTGAGCGTATGAATGCTAAATATAAACTTGCTGGAGATAAGGGTAGAAAACATGTTGTGTTTGCACCTGGAGATCTTGTTTGGTTACATTTGCGTAAGGATAGATTTCCTGATTTGCGCAAATCAAAGCTAATGCCACGTGCTGATGGTCCCTTTAAGGTGTTAGAGAAAATAAATGATAATGCATATAAACTTGAGCTGCCTGCAGATTTTGGGGTTAGTCCCACTTTTAACATTGCAGATTTGAAGCCTTATTTGGGTGAGGAAGATGAACTTCCGTCGAGGACGACTTCATTTCAAGAAGGGGAGGATGATGAGGACATCAATACAATTGTTACACCCACAGCCCCTGCTGCTATACATACTGGACCAATTACTAGAGCTCGTGCACGCCAACTAAATTACCAGGTACTTTCGTTTCTTGGTAATGATTCTAATGTTCATGAGAATATGATGCTGCCTAAATAGGATACATTTGTTTTGCTTACAAATGAAGGGCCTAGCTTGGAGAAGGATGAACATTGGAGCAAGAACAAGCATGGAGATGATGGCATGCGCAAGGGGAACAAGAACGGAGTTACAAGTGAGGATTTCAGGACTTTGAAGCCACCATAATGGGTGCATGAAGCCTTGGACGAAATATACAAGATGCCACTTCATAAATTTCGTCCCGAGGCTATTTTAGGTGCTGCGTCACCTTATTATTGGGCCAGGCCCATGTAATTTCGAACTACATAAGTATAGGCTATTTTTAGAGTCCGTATGTGTGGGGAAACAAGAGATAGGGTTGATTTCGGACCCCTCCACCAAGGGCCACGAAATTCCCCCCTCTTCCTCCATATATACAGCCCTTAGGGCATCGTTTAGACTTTGGGTTTTGTTTAGATTAAAAGTTTGCCATAGCTGCAACTTCGCGTACTTCGTTTGTGTTCAACGACCAGACAAAGGCGTCACAGAACCCCACCTTGATCAATAAAGCTTTCATCTTATATTCGCAATATCCAGATTGCAATCTTAGTTTCTTGCTTGTTCTTCGTTTGCTCGCAGGAAACAGACCCTCGTGGTCAGGTTGATCGTGCTCCAGCGTGGTCAATAACCTCTCGGAGTTGGTTTAGCGATTGCTAAGGCGCGACGTCCTCGCACGTTCGTAGTCGGATCGTCAAAGTCGACTTCCACCAAAGCGAAATCCATCATCTCATCGAAAGACGGGACACCTTTGCCTCTATCAAGTGGTATCAGATTTCCAGGTTGCTCGGTGAGATTTTACAGTTTTTCGTAGTTTAGATCGAGTCTGTTCTTCATACCTATAGTCCACGAAAAAGCCAAAAAAAATTAGGGTTAGTTCATCCCATCCGAACCAATCTGAGCCTTGCATAACCTTTTCTGTATTTGCTTTGTTGAATTTGCGGTTGCATCGTCGTGTTCAGTTGCTGGTCTTAGCGTCTAGTCTTTTAGAGTTTCGAGTTCTGTTCACAAGTTGTCACGCCGTCGCCGCACCATCATCATCGCCCCTGCCATCTACCACCACCGCTCCGAATCCGTATCCATATACCACCACCAATCCGTGTCCATATACCACCACCGATCCATATCCATATACTACCACCGCTGCCATCTACCACCACCATATATCCACCACCAATCCGAGTTCCTTGCTTATTAGGTTTGTTTTCGGGATCAATCTAGATTCCGATTCGTGTTTCCTTGCCGGAGTAGGTTTCG
>NW_025225409.1:69033-87524 GCF_018294505.1 Triticum aestivum
GCCCATGTAATTTCGAAATACATAAGTATAGGCTATTTTTAGAGTCCGTATGTGTGGGGAAACAAGAGATAGGGTTGATTTCGGACCCCTCCACCAAGGGCCACGAAATTCTCCCCCTCTTCCTCCATATATACAGCCCTTAGGGCATCGTTTAGACTTTGGGTTTTGTTTAGATTAAAAGTTCGCCATAGCTGCAACTTCGCGTACTTCGTTTGTGTTCAACGACCAGACAAAGGCGTCACAGAACCCCACCTTGATCAATAAAGCTTTCATCTTATATTCGCAATATCCAGATTGCAATCTTAGTTTCTTGCTTGTTCTTCGTTTGCTCGCAGGAAACAGACCCTCGTGGTCAGGTTGATCGTGCTCCGGCGTGGTCGATAACCTCTCGGAGTTGGTTTAGCGATTGCTAAGGCGCGACGTCCTCGCACGTTCGTAGTCGGATCGTCAAAGTCGACTTCCACCAAAGCGAAATCCACCATCTCATCGAAAGACGGGACACCTTTGCCTCTATCACCTATTGTCCAAGAAAAAGCCACAAAAAAGAGTTAGATCTATTCATCCTTGGTCCAAGCCAGTCTGAGCCTTTGCAATTTTCTTTTCATTGATTGCATAGTTGAATTATCGATTGCATCACCGTGTCGAGTTGCTGGTCTTAGTGTCTAGTTCGTTTAGAGTTTCGAGTTCTGTTCACATTAGTCACGCCACCGCTGCATCATTATCTCTTCCGCTGTCCACCACCCATCCATCAATTTCCACCACGTGCTACCCACCATTCATTGTCATAATAATAGTTGAGATCGTTCACATCTTCACTTGATCCAATCTGCATCTTATCTAGTTTGTTTTGGAAAGAGGGAGAAAAAAAGAGAGAAAAAAACGAGAGAAAAAAAAGGAAAAAAAGTCAGAGAAAAAAAAAGGAGAGAAAGAAAAAAAGTGTCAGGAAAAAAAAAGAGAGAAGAAAAAAAACAAAAAAATCGGCACAAACTTTTTCAGAGGAAAGTTGGAGACAAAGTTGTTGATATATCCTGCTTGGCTGTTGTTTCACCTCATTATCTTCACTGCTGTTGTGATCTTCACTTATATCTTGCTGTCAAGAGCTACTTAGTATCCTTCATTGATGCTAGTTGTGCTACGCCGTGACCTCATTAGTGTTCTAGGCTCGCGTCTCTAGTCCGGTCTAGCCTAGGACCAGCACAGTACCGTTGTTGAGCGTTTATTCAACATTGCATCTTTGAATTGATTATTGCTAATCTTTTGCTACCATATATAGCCAACCCAGCTCCACATATTTCTACACCGTGTATACGTACGCTCCCCTGGCAATCGCTTTACTCAATATTCGGAATTACTTGACACCGCTGGTTGCCGATCACCGCCTGCTGCATGGTAAGAACTTGTAAGACATTGATATTTGCTTTACTGTGAGCGTTTTACCACCACATCCTAGTAGTTATAGGAACATTATTTTTGGGTTTTGTTTCTTGTTCTACTAATCATGACAGGATCCAGAGTCAATTCATGGGCTTTGTCGATCGCGGGAGACGTGCCACCACCTTTGCAAATACCACAACCGTCACGAGAGGTGCACAAACATCCAAATGCACATGATCAGGTTAATGTATCTATACCACCATTTAATGGCCGTTTTAAACCTGCTTTATATATTGAATGGGAGTTCGACATAAAAAATATATTTGCTTCCCATAATTTCGATGAACATAAAAAGGTTAAGGTTGCGGTTGGTTCTTTCACTGGTTATGCTTTGGTTTGGTGGAGTGAATATTGTCGGTTACACCCTGATTATATACCTACTACTTGGGATGATTTGAAACTTGCCATGCGACATACTTTCGTCCCTGCTTATTATACTCGTGACATGATGATAGAGGCGAGGGTCCCGATCTTTCGATGAGATGATGGATATCGCTTTGGTGGAAGTCGACTTTGACGATCCGACTACGAACGTGCGAGGACGTCGCGCCTTAGCAATCGCTAAACCAACTCCGAGAGGTTATTGACCACGCCGGAGCACGATCAACCTGACCACGAGGGTCTGTTTCCTGCGAGCAAACGAAGAACAAGCAAGAAACTAAGATTGCAATCTGGATATTGCGAATATAAGATGAAAGCTTTATTGATCAAGGTGGGGTTCTGTGACGCCTTTGTCTGGTCGTTGAACACAAACGAAGTACGCGAAGTTGCAGCTATGGCGAACTTTTAATCTAAACAAAACCCAAAGTCTAAACGATGCCCTAAGGGCTGTATATATGGAGGAAGAGGGGGGGGAATTTCGTGGCCCTTGGTGGAGGGATCCGAAATCAACCCTATCTCTTGTTTCCCCACACATACAGACTCTAAAAATAGCCTATACTTATGTATTTCGAAATTACATGGGCCTGGCCCAATAATAAGGTGACGCAGCACCTAAAATAGCCTCGGGACGAAATTTATGAAGTGGCATCTTGTATATTTCGTCCAAGGCTTCATGCACCCATTATGGTGGCTTCAAAGTCCTGAAATCATCACTTGTAACTCCGTTCTTGTTCCCCTTGCGCATGCCATCATCTCCATGCTTGTTCTTGCTCCAATGTTCATCCTTCTCCAAGCTAGGCCCTTCATTTGTAAGCAAAACAAATGTATCCAATTTAGGCAGCATCATATTCTCATGAACATTAGAATCATTACCAAGAAACGAAAGTACCTGGTAATTTAGTTGGCGTGCACGAGCTCTAGTAATTGGTCCAGTATGTATAGCAGCAGGGGCTGTGGGTGTAACAATTGTATTGATGTCCTCATCAGAAGTTGATAAAGACAAGATTGAAGCTATTGAGAGTTGGCCGCAACCCAAAACGGTCACACAAGTGAGGAGTTTTCTTGGCCTCGCTGGATTCTATAGGCATTTTGTGAGAGATTTCAGCACCATTGCTGCACCTCTCAATGAGCTTACAAAGAAAGATGTGCCTTTTCTTTGGGGTACCGCACAGGAAGAAGCCTTCACGGTATTGAAAGATAAGTTGACACATGCTCCTTTACTCCAACTTCCTGATTTTAATAAGACTTTTGAGCTTGAATGTGATGCTAGTGGAATTGGATTAGGAGGTGTGTTATTACAAGATGGCAAACCTGTTGCATACTTTTCTGAAAAATTGAGTGGGCCTAGTCTGAATTATTCTACTTATGATAAAGAATTATATGCTCTTGTTCGGACTTTAGAAACATGGCAACATTATTTATGGCCCAAAGAATTTGTTATACATTCTGATCATGAATCTTTGAAACATATTAAAAGTCAAGCTAAACTGAATCGTAGACATGCTAAATGGGTTGAATTCATTGAGACTTTCCCTTATGTCATTAAACACAAGAAGGGAAAAGAAAATGTTATTGCTGATGCATTGTCTCGTCGCTATACTATGCATTCACAACTTGACTTCAAAATATTTGGTTTGGAGACCATCAAAGATCAATATGTGCATGATGCTGATTTTAAAGATGTAATGCAGAATTGTAAAGAAGGAAGAATGTGGAACAAGTTTGTCGTTAACGATGGATTTGTGTTTCGTGCTAACAAGCTATGCATTCCAGCTAGCTCCGTTCGTCTTTTGTTGTTGCAGGAGGCGCATGGAGGAGGATTAATGGGACACTTTGGCGTGAAGAAGACGGAGGACGTACTTGCTACACATTTCTTTTGGCCAAAGATGAGACGGGATGTTGAGCGTTTTGTTGCTCGATGCACTACATGTCAAAAAGCTAAGTCACGACTCAATCCTCATGGTTTATATATGCCTTTGCCTGTACCTAGTGTTCCTTGGGAGGATATATCTATGGACTTTGTTTTAGGTTTACCTCGAACAAAGAAGGGGAGGGATAGCATATTTGTTGTCGTGGATAGATTCTCGAAAATGGCACACTTTATACCATGTCATAAAAGCGATGATGCTGTTAATGTTGCTGATTTGTTCTTTCGTGAAATTATTCGCTTGCATGGTGTGCCAAATACTATTGTTTCAGATCGTGATACTAAATTTCTTAGCCACTTTTGGAGATGTTTATGGGCTAAGTTGGGGACTAAACTGCTTTTTAGTACTACTTGTCACCCCCAAACTGATGGACAAACTGAAGTAGTCAATACAACGTTGTCTACTATGCTTAGGGCTGTTTTGAAGAATAATAAGAAAATGTGGGAGGAATGCTTGCCTCATATTGAATTTGCTTATAATCGTTCATTGCATTCTACTACTAAGATGTGCCCTTTTGAAGTTGTGTATGGTTTCCTACCTCGTGCACCTATTGATTTGTTGCCTCTTCCATCTTCGGAGAAGGTTAATTTTGATGCTAAACAACGTGCTAAATTGATTTTAAAAATGCATGAGTTAACTAAGGAAAACATTGAGCGTATGAATGCTAAATATAAACTTGCTGGAGATAAGGGTAGAAAACATGTTGTGTTTGCACCTGGAGATCTTGTTGCTAATCTTTTGCTACCATATATAGCCAACCCAGCTCCACATATTTCTACACCGTGTATACGTACGCTCCCCTGGCAATCACTTTACTCAATATTCGGAGTTACTTGACACCGCTGGTTGCCGATCACCGCCTGCTGCATGGTAAGAACTTGTAAGACATTGATATTTGCTTTACTGTGAGCGTTTTACCACCACATCCTAGTAGTTATAGGAACATTATTTTTGGGTTTTGTTTCTTGTTCTACTAATCATGACAGGATCCAGAGTCAATTCATGGGCTTTGTCGATCGCGGGAGACGTGCCACCACCTTTGCAAATACCACAACCGTCACGAGAGGTGCACAAACATCCAAATGCACATGATCAGGTTAATGTATCTATACCACCATTTAATGGCCGTTTTAAACCTGCTTTATATATTGAATGGGAGTTCAACATAAAAAATATATTTGCTTCCCATAATTTCAATGAACATAAAAAGGTTAAGGTTGCGGTTGGTTCTTTCACTGGTTATGCTTTGGTTTGGTGGAGTGAATATTGTCGGTTACACCCTGATTATATACCTACTACTTGGGATGATTTGAAACTTGCCATGCGACATACTTTCGTCCCTGCTTATTATACTCGTGACATGATTAAGAAGTTGCAACACTTAAAACAAGGTAGTGAAACTGTAACAAAATATTATGATGATTTACAAACTACCTTGTTGCATTCCTCTTTAGAAGAAAGTGAAGATGATTTTATGGATAGATTTTGGGGAGGATTAAACCGTGATATTCAAGAGATACTAATTCATGAAGAGTGTTATCCTATGGACCATTTGTTTCATCTTGCTTGCAAAGCTGAACAGGAAATAAAACGACGTGTTGGCCACCAGGAGAACAAGCGCACGGTGCACATTCCAAGAGTTGATATGATTGTTCCTTCAACTACTAGGCATACTATGACAACCACATCCGTTGTTGTCAGGACTACATCACCTCCACCATGTGACACATCGCCCCCGAGAGTGGCTACATCATCTGAGTTGATCATAAGAGGTAATGACAAAGGTACTGATCTTCCATCTCTACATGAGAATGATGAATGCCTTGTCAATTTGAATGCACCATCTGATGAGCTACCCACTACTTTGATCACACCACCTATTTTAGAGGACTACGTTGATAATTTGACTTTGCCGTGTGATCAAACAACTGAAATACCAACAATTTTGAGTGCACCCATTGAATTAACTATTGATGCAAAAGAACCAATGTTTAATCATTTTGATATGACCTCTAATCTTGGTGATGATTCTGCGTTGAATGACTTATTGCATGTTTGCTTATTTAAGCATGTTGTAGCATGTAAATTTGATGCAAGTAAGGTTTATTCACCAATGTTGGGATGGTTTAATGATGAACATTGTCAATCTTTTGAAATGAATAAGAGCTTCACTTATATGTGCAAACTGAGTTGCAATATTTTCATGCCTTCTACTTCTTGTGCTAATTTTTTGGCTTTAGGTTTTATGAACTATGCAAGTTACTCATCTATTCATGTGTCATATATGCAAAAGTCAAGGGAAGTAAAAATGGATGACATATACATATACAACAAGTACACCTTGTCTCTTTTGTTAGCCACATTTCAGATTAAGCAACGCCGAGGACGGCTTTATTTTCAAGAAGGGGAGGATGATGAGGACATGACTACCTTGGATATGACCAAAAATATTGCATATATGCATATTTGTCAGGTGATTTCTAGTGCAAACTATTCAATAATCTATTTATGTTATCCAGAACAAAAATACTTCACACATTTTTGTGTTTTGTCTAATTGCAGGTGTATGGGACATTTGTACAATCCACATATGAAGATAAGGAAGAAAGAGATGTTTATTTGCTGTCCAAAAAGTTCTCTCACGTCACTTTTGGCCCAAGAGAAGATAGAGTCCAAGTCTCTCACGTTCTGGATTCAGATTCGGACTGCACAGACACACCTGACTCAAAACGCACACAAGTTTTTCATACGGACTCCGAATTGGGTGATTCTTTTTTTGTTGGAAACTAGATTTTGTGCACTTTCCAACCCAATTGGAATCACCTTCAAATTCGTCCAGAGCGTTGAGTTGTGGACGAAACAATATGATACTGCAGCAGAATCCGAGTCAAACTACAAGTCCAAAGGTGTTACATCACCTCCACTTGGGCCCATTGGCCTTGTACGACCTAGATTTAGTTTTAGGCTGCCTTGGGACGTCCTCCCACCTCCTTGGCCGCCACCCCTTGCTCCTATATAAGTAGATCCATCTAGTAGCTTTTCCTGGGGATTTGTTTAGTTAAAAGTTAGCCATTGCAACTTCGTGTACTTCGTTTGTGTCCAACGACCAGACCAAGACCGCTTACGGATCCCCACCATTATCAATACCTCATATATGTTTGTAATATTCAGATTGCTTTATCATATTCTTGCTCGTTCTTCGATTGCTTGCAGGAATAGACCTTCGTGGTCAGGCTGACGGTGCTTCCAGCATCGTCAGTAACCTCAGGAGATTGGTTTAGCGATTGCTAAGGCGCAACGTCATGCACGTTTGTAGTCGGATCGTCAAAGTCGTCTCCACCAAATCGATAGTTATCATCTCATCGAAAGATCGGGACACCCCGCCTCTATCAGTGTGAACTTGCCTTGCTGATGATCCGCGAAAGCTAACGATTCGAAGTAACAGGCGGCGCACTCCGGGTATTCTATCGCAGATAAACAAACAAGCATACAATAAGTACTCATCTAATGCACAGGTAAAACTCAAATAAGAGATCTAACCAGAAGGTTCAACTTAAGAACTCCGGATTGCAAAAGAATAAATCGAAATAAGCAACGAAAGACGAACGGCGAAAGAAAACAACTTAGTTCTAGTAATCTGGATCTAGGGCAAATTTTACAGTCGCAAAATCTTATTTAAGTTGGTTAAACGGGTAGAGGGTTTCGAGACGAAACTCTAGGCGCTTGAATCGCCTGATTCCGATAAACGAGCGAAAAGTTAAACTAAAACGAAAATCGGATCAGGAATCGCGATTAGAAAAATCGCGGATTTAATCCGAGAAAAAGAAAAATGACGAACGCCGATTTTTTTTGGCACGGAAAATGAGGCGCGACGAACCTCGGGCGGCGGAATCATCAGCGGCGGTGGCGGCGCGCGCGGATCGAGGCGGGGCTGATGGGCTGGGGCGGCTCGGGGCGGCGCTATTTATAGGCTGCCCCCGGGCGGTGTCCCGCTCGGGTACGGCCCGAAGTCGGTTCGTTTTTTTAATTATTCCGCTCGGAAGAAAAATAAAAAGAAATACTAAACGGACTCCAAATATTCCGAAATAAATTTTCACGGGCTTCTAAAATCAAGCCGCACAAGGTGAACATTTATTTGGGCCCTAAATGCAATTTTGGAAAACGCACATTTTTCCTAAATTCAAATAAAACACCGAAAAACTCCGAAATAAAATCTTATTTGATTTTATTATTAAATCCTCAATATTTCTTTATTTTGGGAAAGTCATTTTATTCCCTCTCTCATATTTTTGTAATAGAAATAATTGATGATAAAATAAATAAAATCAAATGATCCTATTCTCAAAATTTGAGGGAACTCAAATATGAAAATAACGAAATCCCCAACTCTCTTCGTGGGTCATTGAGTTGTGTAGAATTTCTAGGATCAACCAAAATGCAAAATGAAAGTTTGGGAAAGTCCTTTTATTCCCTCTCATTTAACTTTCAAAAAGTTTCGAATTTCACTCACTTTCAGTCAATCAATCAAACAATCAAATCTATCTAATTATTATAACATTCCAAAATTTAGAATTTTGGGATGTTACAGCTCCACCCATGAAGGGTCCACGAAGAAGCAACCTTGTCTATCCCACCATGGCCATCGCCCACGAAGGACTTGCCTCACTAGCGGTAGATCTTCACGAAGTAGGCGATCTCCTTGCGCTTACAAACTCCTCGGTTCAACTCCACAATCTCGTCGGAGGCTCCCAAGTGACACCTAGCCAATCTAGGAGACACCACTCTCCAAGAAGTAACAAATGGTGTGTTGATGATGAACTCCTTGCTCTTGTGCTTCAAATGATAGTCTCCCCAACACTCAACTCTCTCTCACGGGATTTGGATTTGGTGGAAAGAAGATTTGAGTGGAAAGCAACTTGGGGAAGGCTAGAGATCAAGATTCATATGGTAGGAATGGAATATCTTGGTCTCAACACAAGTGTAGGTGGTTCTCTCTCAGAAAAAGTAAGTTGGAAGTGTAGGTTCATTCTGATGGCTCTTTCCACGAATGAAGAGGTGGTGGAGGGGTATATATAGCCTCCACACAAAATCTAACCGTTACACATAACTTTCCAAACTCGGTGAGACCGAATGGTTAAACTCGGTCGGACCGATTCAGCAAAGCTAGTGATTGTTAGGGTTTTTGGTGGGACCGACATGCAACTCGGTAGGACCGATATGATTAGGGTTAGGGCATAACGTAATCTCGGTGAGACCGATTACACAAAGTCAGTGAGACCGATTTTGGTAATAAGCTAACCGGAGAGTTGGTCAGGTAAACTCGGTGGGACCGATCGCTCATTTCGGTGAGACCGAAACGTTACGAAGGGGAAACAGAGAGTTTACAGTGCAATCTCGGTGGGACCGATCGCTCATCTCGGTGAGACCGAAATGTTACGAAGGGAAACAAAGAGATTACAACCCCATCTCGGTGAGACCGAGATCCCTATCGGTGAGACCGATTTGCCTAGGGTTTGTGGCAGTGGCTATGACATTTGAAACTCGGTGGCGCCGGATAGGAAGAATCGGTGGGGCCAAGTTTGACTTTTGGTTTAGGTCATATGTGGATGTGAGAAACTAGTTGAGGGTTTTGGAGCATATCACTAAGCATTTTGAGCAAGAGCCTCATTAGGCAACACCTCATCCCTCCTTGATAGCATTCGCTTTTCCTATAGACTCAATGTGATCTTGGATCACTAAAATGGAAATGTAGAGTCTTGAGCTTTGAGCTTGAGCCAATACTTCGTCCTTAGCATTTTAATGTTCCACTTTTCTCATCCATGCCATGTCAATCATTGAGCTTTCCTGAGATATTAATCTTGAAATAGCGTTAGCTCAATGAGCTATATGTTGTTAGGAATTACCAAAACCACCTAGGGATAGTAGCACTTTCAGTACGGTATGGTGTACGGTTGGGTAGCGAAGCACCGGGAATTAAATCAATGTAATGCTCAATCCCTCGAATAGGTGGTAATCCCAATGGCACATCTTGTGGAAAGACGTCAGCGAACTCCTGCAAAATGTTAGTAACAACGGGAGGCAAAGAGGAAGGCACGTCATCAGATGAAAATAATGCCTCTTTGCACACAAAAGCATATCAAACAGATTTGCTGAAATCCAGATCATCAATATCAGATTTGGTGGCAAGTAAACATGCACTTTTCAATTTAATTTCAGAAGCAACACTAGATGGTTTATTATTAGGCTTCATTTGTTGCTCAAATTCTTTTGCCACAATATGATTTTCACTCTTATTTTTCTCTTGTTTTGCTTTATTAGCTCTACTAATATCATCTTTCAAAACTTTCAAAATGGAATCAAGAGACATAGGAAGCAAAGAATATGTTTATCCTTATGAACAAGAGTATATTGATTGTTTCTACCATGGTGTACATAATTTTTATCAAATTGCCATGGTCTACCAAGTAATAACGAACATGCTTGCATGGGTACCACATCACAATCAACATAATCAGCATATGTAGAGATACTAAAATGCACACGAACAGTATGTGTTACCTTAACCTTGCCGCTGTTGTTGAACCATTGGACGTAATAAGGATGTGGATGTGGTCTTGTGGTGAGAGATAGCTTCTCCACCATCTCTGATAGAGGCGGGGGTGTCCCGATCTTTCGATGAGATGATAACTATCGATTTGGTGAAGATGACTTTGACGATCCGACTACAAACGTGCACGACGTTGCGCCTTAGCAATCGCTAAACCAACTCCGAAAGGTTATTGACCACGCTGGAGCACAATCAACCTGACCACGAAGGTCTATTCCTGCAAGCAATCGAAGAACAAGCAAGAATATGATAAAAGCAATCTGAATATTGCGAGTATATATGAAGTATTGATAAAGGTGAGGATCCGTAAGCGGTCTTGGTCTGGTCGTTGGACACAAACGAAGTACACGAAGTTGCAATGGCTAACTTTTAACTAAACAAATCCCGAGGAAAAGCTACTAGATGGATCTACTTATATAGGAGCAAGGGGTGGCGGCCAAGGAGGTGGGAGGACGTCCTAAGGCAGCCTAATACTAAATCTAGGTCGTACAAGGCCAATGGGCCCAAGTGGAGGTGATGTATCACCTTTGGACTTGTAGTTTGACTCGGATTCTGCTGCAGCATCAGATTGTTTCGTCCACAACTCAACGCTCCGGACGAATTTGAAGGTGATTCCAATTGGGTTGGAAAGTGCACGAAATATAGTTTCCAACAAAAAAAGAATCACCCAATTCGGAATCCGTATGAAAAACTTGTGTGCGTTTTGAGTCAGGTGTGTCTGTGCAGTCCGAATCTGAATCCAGAACGTGAGAGTCTTGGACTCTATCTTCTCTTGGGCCAAAAGTGACGTGAGAGAACTTTTTGGACAGCAAATAAACATCTCTTTCTTCCTTATCTTCATATGTGGATTGTACAAATGTCCCATACACCTGCAATTAGACAAAACACAAAAGTGTGTGAAGTATTTTTGTTCTGGATAACATAAATAGATTATTGAATAGTTTGCACTAGAAATCACCTGACAAATATGCATATATGCAATATTTTTGGTCATATCCAAGGTAGTCATGTCCTCATCAATCTCCATGCTAGCCAAGTTATTGCAGCTCCATCCATCTATGATGACGTGAACAAAACATTCCTTCACAACTCCCTTTGTATGGAACAACTTATGCCTCTGATTTTGCTCAGCTTGTGCGACCTGCACACTCAAAATACGTTGAGCAACTACACTTCAATACCTGTCAGCGTCTTCAGGAGCCATGTATAGAGTCTCATGATCAGAATCATTTCCATCGTGTTCTTCACGTGTAATAAGAGCCAAAGTCTCCTCATCATAGTCACTAGCGGACTCATACCCACCATCCTCAGTAGCAATCATCACACACTCAGATTTGCATCCTATTGCATAATGACCTCTTCCCTTACAACGACGACAAGTAATATCACTTGTGTGTCCTGTTGATGCCATGGAAGAAGAAGAGCTCTGTGTAAGCCCGGCAGGTGTGCTCTTGGCAGATAGTGGTGGTTGTGCCTGCTTTCTTGTATCATGGGTGGAGGGGGCACCTGATGGAGGTGCTGGTGCAGTGGAAGTAGAGGATGCACGTGGTGTCCATGATGAAGGTCGACCTGCAAAAAAGTTAGTTCGCGCCAATGCTTGTCGATCCTGCACTTCACGTTCAGCTTTACAAGCAAGATGGAATAAACAAGTGATATTATTATACTCCTTATACTCTAGAATGGCCTGGATCTCTCTATTTAATCCACCCATAAAACATGCAAGCATAACTTCATTCTCCTCAACAATACCACATCTAATCATGCTAGTTTGTAATTCCTGATAATATTCTTCTACATAATTTTTTCCTTGTCTTAAACACTGCAATTTTTGAAGTAATTCACGTTGATAATATGGTGGAACCCAACGAGTACACATAGCAGTTTTCAAAACAGCCCAAGTAGCTGGAATAGGATATAATCTACAATGTTCAGACCACCAAACACATGCAAAGCTAGTGAAAGCACAAACAACAGCAGGAACACGTCTCTCCTGCGGATATTGTAAACATGTAAATCATTGTTCAGTTTCTAACTCCCATGTAAGATATATATCAGGAACATATCTACCCCCAAATGGTGGAATATTCAATTTCAGTTTAGGAAGATGGTCATGATCTCGTACCTTAGGTGGTGCAGCCCTAATGTTGCGATGATATGTATGAGGACGACCTGGTGGTGGTGGTGCTGGTGGTTGTACGTAGTTCTGATTTTGATCAACCTCATCCTCGTAATGGTCCTCCACCTCTGCAGTAGCCACAGGAGCTACAGAAGTATCAACAGTAGGTACAGGAGCACCAAAAGTTTGACCAGGCTCAAGGGGAATGCGTTGTGCTCGTCCCACTTGATTTGGAACGCGATGTTGTTGTTGTAGAGGTGCGAAAGGTGCAACAGGCGGTGGTTGTGGAAGACACGCAAGCAATTCATTAAACTTATTATCGAGCTTTGTTTTGAACACCTTCTCAATGCCATCTATGTTCTCCATGGCCTCTTCAAATCTGTTTAGCACATCTTCCACCTGTCCACTCATCATTTGCTGAAACTTATGATGTAACTCTTTGTTCGTCATGTTCTCCCAGTCAGTCTTGTCGACTTGTGATCATGCCATGCTTAACAGCAATAGAAACACACAAGAATATGATCCTACAGACTACTAGGAAGTGGTGCTGGTGTGTCACAAATCCGTCATGCGAGTCTAAAAATCTTACCAGTTCTTACCAAGCAGCAGGTAGTGATCGGCAACCTTTGTAGTCAAAACTCTGAAAAGCTTGGATAGAGCGGTTGCCAGGGAGAGTCAAATGCACGACATAGATGTATGTGGAGCTAGGAAGGCTTATAATACGGTAGCAAAAAGGAACGACAATAATCAATTGAGAGATGCAAAGTTGAAAAAACGCTCAACGGTAACATCCCAAAATTCTAAATTTTGGAATGTTATATTAAATAAATAGTTTTGATTGTTTGTTTGATTGTTGTGTGAATGATTGGGTGAAATTGAGGGCAATTTGAAACTTTTTGAAAGTTGAATGAGAGGGAATAGAAGGACTTTCCCAAAAGTGTTTCCATCTGAAATGATTTGAAACCTCATTTGAAAGTAACGCAAACTTCATGCCACTCAAGGACTTTCAAGAGAGGAGATGAAATGACTTCTCCAAAGTTTAAATGAAAGAGAGTGGGGAGTTAAACCACTTTTGAAATTCCATTTGGAATCCCTCCCATTTGAATAATTTCAAATTCCTCTGACCCATCGCAAAATAAAGAGAGGAGTAATATGACACTCCAAACCAGGGGCAAATTTGAAATATATTTGAATGAGGAAAAATAGAAAAGATTTGGAAGTGGTTTGAATTTCAATTTCAAAAACCATTTAGGAGTTATTTGACTATTAATCAAATTATTTTTCTCCTAAAATTAAATAAATGGAAATAAGGGTAAAATGATTCCCTTCAATGGAAAATTAGGAGAAAATAATTTTGAAGTCATGTTGGTATTTAAAAAATGATTTTTGTTGGGTTTTAATGCTACAATACCACTATTTGCTTTATTTGAATTTTTGTAGATTTTATTTGCCTCCAAAAATGTGTTCATGTTTTAGAAATTATTTTTCTGAAACTTTTGATATACTATATGCCTATATAGTATTTCGATTTATTTTGTTTGTTTACTTTTCCTTCTAATTATTAAAAAAAGGAAATGGCCGAAGCCGAGCGCTAGCCGCCGGCCCAGCACACTGAAATGGCCCAGGGCCTCTCCCCCCCGAAAACGCTTCGCCCCGGCTGCCCGACCCGCTCTCCCCCTCCCGCGGTCGCTAACACCGGACCCCACCACCATCTTCCTCCTCCGCACGCAACCCCCACAGTAGGATCGCGCCGTCGCCGCCGTATCCCGGAGATCGCGGGATCCTCTCCCCGATTCGCCCCCTCTCCTAAGTTGGCCTCCCCTCTATAAATACCCCCTCTCATCTCCGTTTCGCCCCTAAAGACGCCCCGAACCTCTCTCCCTTGCTGCCTATTGCTCATTGGAGCTCCGCCTCCGCCACCGCACCATTGTCGCCCTAGCCACTCCCTCCATCGTCCTCGAGCCCCACCACCTCCACCAATCGCCTAGACCCCGTCCATCGCACCTCCCTCGAGGACCCGCTCGAGCTCCTGTGCCCTTGGAACGCCACCGCCACCGACCACTCGAACGTCACCGCCGCCCTGAGCTCGCCGTCGTCCTCATCCGACATCCCCGAGCTCCACCGAGGCCACAACCGTGATCACCTTCGTCTGCTGCATCCTCCCGACGACTTCACTGAGCTCGCCGACGACCGAATCGCCGTCCCTGTCGACCACCGAAGCCGGAGCACCTCACCGGAGTTCATCCCCGCCACGGTGAGCTTCCCCTCCCTCCAATCCTTTTTCAACGGCTTAGATAAGATCTCTGTATGGTCAGGTTTTATTTTATTACATCGGTTTTAGTGCGGTTTATTTACGGTTAGTTCAGTTTATATCTAAACCGATTCACTAGTTTTCCTTTATTCGTACGCGCGTTAGCAGTTTAGTTATATATCGCCTGAGCATGGTTTAGCGTTGGATCGCCCACCGTTTAGCCCACTAGCAGCCTGACACGTTGATGAGGACATCAATACAATTGTTACACCCACAGCCCCTGCTGCTATACATACTGGACCAATTACTAGAGCTCGTGCACGCCAACTAAATTACCAGGTACTTTCGTTTCTTGGTAATGATTCTAATGTTCATGAGAATATGATGCTGCCTAAATTGGATACATTTGTTTTGCTTACAAATGAAGGGCCTAGCTTGGAGAAGGATGAACATTGGAGCAAGAACAAGCATGGAGATGATGGCATGCGCAAGGGAAACAAGAACGGAGTTACAAGTGATGATTTCAGGACTTTGAAGCCACCATAATGGGTGCATGAAGCCTTGGACGAAATATACAAGACGCCACTTCATAAATTTCGTCCCGAGGCTATTTTAGGTGCTGCGTCACCTTATTATTGGGCCAGGCCCATGTAATTTCGAAATACATAAGTATAGGCTATTTTTAGAGTCCCTATGTGTGGGGAAACAAGAGATAGGGTTGATTTCGGACCCCTCCCCCAAGGGCCACGAAATTCTCCCCCTCTTCCTCCATATATACAGCCCTTAGGGCATCGTTTAGACTTTGGGTTTTGTTTAGATTAAAAGTTCGCCATAGCTGCAACTTCGCGTACTTCGTTTGTGTTCAACGACCAGACAAAGGCGTCACAGAACCCCACCTTGATCAATAAAGCTTTCATCTTATATTCGCAATATCCAGATTGCAATCTTAGTTTCTTGCTTGTTCTTCGTTTGCTCGCAGGAAACAGACCCTCGTGGTCAGGTTGATCGTGCTCCGGCGTGGTCAATAACCTCTCGGAGTTGGTTTAGCGATTGCTAAGGCGCGACGTCCTCGCACGTTCGTAGTCGGATCGTCAAAGTCGACTTCCACCAAAGCGAAATCCACCATCTCATCGAAAGACGGGACACCTTTGCCTCTATCACTACATGTCAAAAAGCTAAGTCACGACTCAATCCTCATGGTTTATATATGCCTTTGCCTGTACCTAGTGTTCCTTGGGAGGATATATCTATGGACTTTGTTTTAGGTTTACCTCGAACAAAGAAGGGGAGGGATAGCATATTTGTTGTCGTGGATAGATTCTCGAAAATGGCACACTTTATACCATGTCATAAAAGCGATGATGCTGTTAATGTTGCTGATTTGTTCTTTCGTGAAATTATTCGCTTGCATGGTGTGCCAAATACTATTGTTTCAGACCGTGATACTAAATTTCTTAGCCACTTTTGGAGATGTTTATGGGCTAAGTTGGGGACTAAACTGCTTTTTAGTACTACTTGTCACCCCCAAACTGATGGACAAACTGAAGTAGTCAATAGAACGTTGTCTACTATGCTTAGGGCTGTTTTGAAGAATAATAAGAAAATGTGGGAGGAATGCTTGCCTCATATTGAATTTGCTTATAATCGTTCATTGCATTCTACTACTAAGATGTGCCCTTTTGAAGTTGTGTATGGTTTCCTACCTCGTGCACCTATTGACTTGTTGCCTCTTCCATCTTCGGAGAAGGTTAATTTTGATGCTAAACAACGTGCTGAATTGATTTTAAAAATGCATGAGTTAACTAAGGAAAACATTGAGCGCATGAATGCTAAATATAAACTTGCTGGAGATAAGGGTAGAAAACATGTTGTGTTTGCACCTGGAGATCTTGTTTGGTTACATTTGCGTAAGGATAGATTTCCTGATTTGCGCAAATCAAAGTTAATGCCACGTGCTGATGGTCCCTTTAAGGTGTTAGAGAAAATAAATGATAATGCATATAAACTTGAGCTGCCAGCAGATTTTGGGGTTAGTCCCACTTTTAACATTGCAGATTTGAAGCCTTATTTGGGTGAGGAAGATGAACTTCTGTCGAGGACGACTTCATTTCAAGAAGGGGAGGATGATGAGGACATCAATACAATTGTTACACCCACAGCCCCTGCTGCTATACATACTGGACCAATTACTAGAGCTCGTGCACGCCAACTAAATTACCAGGTACTTTCATTTCTTGGTAATGATTCTAATGTTCATGAGAATATGATGCTGCCTAAATTGGATACATTTGTTTTGCTTACAAATGAAGGGCCTAGCTTGGAGAAGGATGAACATTGGAGCAAGAACAAGAATGGAGTTACAAGTGATGATTTCAGGACTTTGAAGCCACCATAATGGGTGCATGAAGCCTTGGACGAAATATACAAGATGCCACTTCATAAATTTCGTCCCGAGGCTATTTTAGGTGCTGCGTCACCTTATTATTGGGCCAGGCCCATGTAATTTCGAAATATATAAGTATAGGCTATTTTTAGAGTCCGTATGTGTGGGGAAACAAGAGATAGGGTTGATTTCGGACCCCTCCACCAAGGGCCACGAAATTCCCCCCTCTTCCTCCATATATACAACCCTTAGGGCATCGTTTAGACTTTGGGTTTTGTTTAGATTAAAAGTTCGCCATAGCTGCAACTTCGCGTACTTCGTTTGTGTTCAACGACCAGACAAAGGCGTCACAGAACCCCACCTTGATCAATAAAGCTTTCATCTTATATTCGCAATATCCAGATTGCAATCTTAGTTTCTTGCTTGTTCTTCGTTTGCTCGCAGGAAACAGACCCTCGTGGTCAGGTTGATCGTGCTCCGGCGTGGTCAATAACCTCTCGGAGTTGGTTTAGCGATTGCTAAGGCGCGACGTCCTCGCACGTTCGTAGTCGGATCGTCAAAGTCGACTTCCACCAAAGCGAAATTCACCATCTCATCGAGAGACGGGACACCTCCGCCTCTATCAAGTGGTATCAGATTTCCAGGTTGCTCGGTGAGATTTTACAGTTTTTCGTAGTTTAGATCGAGTCTGTTCTTCATACCTATAGTCCACAAAAAAGCCAAAAAAAATTAGGGTTAGTTCATCCCATCCGAACCAATCTGAGCCTTGCATAATCTTTTCTGTATTTGCTTTGTTGAATTTGCGGTTGCATCGTCGTGTTCAGTTGCTGGTCTTAGCGTCTAGTCTTTTAGAGTTTCGAGTTCTGTTCACAAGTTGTCACGCCGTCGCCGCACCATCATCATCGCCCCTGCCATCTACCACCACCGCTCCGAATCCGTATCCATATACCACCACCAATCCGTGTCCATATACCACCACCGATCCATATCCATATACTACCACCGCTGCCATATACCACCACCATATATCCACCACCAATCCGAGTTCCTTGCTTATTAGGTTTGTTTTCGGGATCAATCTAGATTCCGATTCGTGTTTCCTTGCTGGAGTAGGTTTCGAAAAAAAAAAGAGTCGGGTAGCCACGCTCCGTTTAGGCCCAAAATTTTTCGAAAACGCATTTTTCGAAAAAATTTCTGGCTATCCTATTTTTAGGTGTTTGTGAGTGTTTTGAGACAGGTGCCATTATAGGAAGTTTTTTTTGACCCGTTTCCAGTTTTTGGGTCCGGGCAGTCAAAAAAAAAAACAAAAATTGGTCAAAAAAATTTCGTGCCCATCCTGTCAGTTTGAGCTAAGAAGAGTTTTGAGACACTCGCCATTATAGTGATTTTTC
>NW_025225409.1:92205-93130 GCF_018294505.1 Triticum aestivum
TAGGGTTGATTTCGGACCCCTCCACCAAGGGCCACGAAATTCTCCCCCTCTTCCTCCATATATACAGCCCTTAGGGCATCGTTTAGACTTTGGGTTTTGTTTAGATTAAAAGTTCGCCATAGCTGCAACTTCGCGTACTTCGTTTGTGTTCAACGACCAGACAAAGGCGTCACAGAACCCCACCTTGATCAATAAAGCTTTCATCTTATATTCGCAATATCCAGATTGCAATCTTAGTTTCTTGCTTGTTCTTCGTTTGCTCGCAGGAAACAGACCCTCGTGGTCAGGTTGATCGTGCTCCGGCGTGGTCAATAACCTCTCGGAGTTGGTTTAGCGATTGCTAAGGCGCGACGTCCTCGCACGTTCGTAGTCGGATCGTCAAAGTCGACTTCCACCAAAGCGAAATCCACCATCTCATCGAAAGACGGGACACCTTTGCCTCTATCACACGTGCACTTGCCCGTTTAGTTTTTTTGGGACATTTACATCTATGCCCTTAACTCGAACCCACTACTCAGTTTTGCCCCTAATTTTTAGGTATGCTCAGTTTTGCCCCTCCGCCGCTAGTGTCACTTATAGAAATGCCCTTTTGCGACGTTACCGTCTGGTCAAAGAACTTTGACCACCCAGAAAAAAATAGCAAAAAAAATCAAAAAAATCTGAATTTTTGTGGGATCAAAGATAGTCATGTCCGCAAGGCGCGTGCAAATTTGTGTGCCGTTCGGACACCCTGAGAGCTCGTGGCAAAGGAAATCATAAATTTTGTACGCATGTGAACAATAAATTCGAAAAAGTAGAAAAAAAAATCAAAAAATATGAAATTTTGGGGAACTGAAGATACTTAAGTGCACAAGATGTGTGCACATTTTTGTTGTGTTTGGACATCGTAGGAGCTCGCGGAGAAAAAAATAAAGTTTAGCTCCTA